>NC_133619.1:476443391-476658391 GCF_048593235.1 Sminthopsis crassicaudata | reverse complement strand
GAAATGAAAGTTCCTTCACCCAAATTTAAAAAGTATTTTGCACTCATCATGTTCTACTATGATTTATCACCAAGTATAGTAGTCAATAATGTGACCTATTGCATGTTTGAATATATGTTATGGTTTATTCACTCTGCTCAATATTAGATTAGTGATAGTAGGGAGTATATCTTAATTATCTTTTTCTTCCACCACCCCACCTTCCCTGCTCCATATATGTCCTGTGCTGCTGTCTCCTTGTTTCTGGAACCTGGATTTCGGATCTTTCTTGGGCTACTTTTCTTCCTGGATGGGCTTTGCCAGTGTATGATGACTGTTAAAAGATATGGAGGATGAATGAGCACTTATCAACCCATCCATCTGTAGCCTAAGATTCTTATCTAGAAAAAAATCAAATTTTCCTTAGTCACATTCCAGTGTTCAGATCTTTCAGCCTGATGTCATTGATAGTATCTCCCTTCAGGCTTAATACATCTGGTTGGTATCCTATTTATTCCCGGTGTCATCAGACACTTGGTAGAGTCATTAACCTCAGGAAATACGTTTGGAATTCAGTCATCCTCATTAATAAATGTTATGAAACTCCTACTCACATTACATTGAATCTTCCTGTTTCCATCTTTAATCCAAATTGACATTGTTTCTTTGGTGGCGATGGTGGTGGGGTGTTGGGGAATCAATCAATCAACAAAAATTTACTAAACACCTGGGTTGTATGGTACCTTTGATAGGAGGACTTGCTAAGCTCTTTTATTATATCTATTTTTTTAGGGCTGCTCGCCCACCTTTGGAGTCTATCTATCATCAAATTCTCTCTTTTAAATAGCTATAGTATGCACACATATAGTGGCCACATTCTGGTAAATTGCTCTGGTGCACAGTGTAAACCAAAGCTTATTAAACTGTGGGTTGCAACTCCATATGGGGTCATATAATTCCATATGGGGAGGTCGTGAAATTAAGATTTATTTTCATAAATGTTTCATTTGTATACCTATTTTATATACCTGTATGCCCAGGATTATGAAAAAATTCTCAGGCAAAAGGGGGTCATAAGTGGAAAAGGTTTAGGACTAAACCACATTGATGGTAACCAACAGGTCACACTCATTGATAAATTGGGGGATGTCTACCCCAACATGAGAAGACTTCTCCTGGTGCAATGGACATATGAGAACAATTTGGCCATGAGGGCTGATGAAGCAGGCATTGTGGAGTGCTAGGGCTTGATCAGACACTTAAGATGTCAAGGTCATACACTGCATCCCAGGGCATTGCCAGTAATGCTGATTTTTGTCTTGCCACTGGACTTCAATAACTCTGGAAGAGAGAGTGAAGCTACCTTACTAAAATCTAATTCATTCAAGAGACAAGCCATTTCTCCATGTGATCCTTTGGTCCTCTTCAGAAACAAAGCACTATTACCACCAAAAGTAACAGGAAGTAAAAATGACTCTTTTATGTGTTAGCCTCTGGAATATAGTGATAAAAAAAATTAGCAAGCTTATATTCTAGGGGTTGAGAGGTGGGGAAGAAGAGAAGATAGCATATAATATATAAATGTATATGCAAGACATATGCAAAATAAAATGAGGAAATTGGTAGAGGGAAGCCCTCCCTGGCAGCTCAAGAAAGAGAATGTGGCCCTAGAGCTGAAATTTATAGAAAAGTAGGAGTTTTTAAAGGGGAAGGTGAGGCTTTAGAGAGGGAGCAGACTGTGCAAGGGACCAGAGCTAGAGAGATGGATTTTTTGTATTCACAACAGTAAGAAGACTCTTTCGATTACACCATGAATATGTGAAGGAGAATAACATGGAATAAGGTGGAAAACTCATTTGGAGCTAGGCTGTGAATGCATTCAAGTGGGTAAATTTTAGGGGACCAGGCAATGGCCATCCTTTTGCTGTTAAAACTGAACTTTCCTAGTAATCAAGTGGTTCAAAGGAAAGAATAGGGTCTGGGAATTAGGAAACTTGAATTCTTGTCCCAGCTCTATCCTTAATGAGTTCTTTGACCATAAGTCACTCAAATCTTCCATGCTTTACTTCCCACATCTATAAAATGAGAATAATTCTTACACATTCTATTCCATGAGATGATGATAGTTTATGGGATTTAGAGTTGCTAAGATTTAGAGACATTTAGACATCAATCACCTGAGACAAAGAGACTTGCATGAGGTCAGACAGGTATTAAGCATCAGGTCCTAAGTTCCAAACCATATTTTTCTGGTTTCAAATACGGTCTTCTTTCTACTACAATATACCCCAGTTGGTACAAGAGAGGACAAAGTAAAATATGTGGAAAATAGGTTTCTACTTTTCGTTGAATGAAATTCCTTAGGAAGACTTCTTTTCAATAACTTCCTTACTTCCCATTTAAAACCAGTTTTTTTTTTCCTTGAAGAAAAACTGTGTAGTACTTCAACTTCAATCATTCCTAGTTGAAGAAAAAAATGCAGAAATTTATTTTCTGAATTCCTTAGCAATTATTCCTTCTACTATAGATACTTCTCAGTTCCATTTCATGTGTTTAAACTCAGTTCACTTAATAAGACTTTACTTAAGAATACTACCTATTAACTCCTTAGATGTAAAATTCCCTTTTCATTTCTGTCCTCATGTTGTCATAAGCCTCTAAGTACATCTTTCAGCAACTCCTCCCAGCTGTGAGCTGCTCAAAGTCATTCTGATTTCCTTCATTTAATTAACACGTGGCAGATTCCTAACTAGGGTGGGATAAATTGAGACAACCAACTTTTCACTAGGGATGGAAGAAAAGAAATTTTTATTCAATTAAAAAGGAAGGAAGGAAAAAGGAACAGAGAGTGTGAAGAATCACGCTATTCTTAAACCATCCACAAACATTAAATTGTTAGTATTTTTAGTATTCCATATATTTTCCTTGTGCTTTTGCACAAGCTGTCCTCCCATGTTGAAATGAAGCCACTCTTCATCTCTGCCTCTCCCCCATCCATACTTATCTTTATGGCTCAGCTCAAATATTCCCTCACCTCCAACATGAAGCTTTTCCTAATTCCCTGAGCTCAGCGTTACATATGTATATGTGTGTGTTATATATATATTACATATTATAATGTATAACATAGAAAATTATATATAACATACATAATTTTACAATCCATATATATGTTTATATATATACACACACAATAGAAATACATATGTAAATTGTACATGTACACATAATACATTACAATATAATATAATATGGAAAGTTATGCATGATATGTAATTTTCACAATACATATATGCATGGGCATATATATAAATTGTATGTACATTATATATAATGCTTTACATTATGATATAGAATATAGAAAACTATATAATATATTGTATGATATATAATTTTCATATATTATGCTCATGTGTATATATACATATGTAAATTTTATGCATCATATACAATACATACATTATAATGTAGAATGTAAAAATTTATCTATTGCATTATACATAATTTTCACATATATGTGTTTGCATATATACATGTATGTGCAAGTTGTGCATCATATAATACACTATAGCATTGTAATATAGAAAATTATACATTATATGATATATAATTTTCACAATATATATACATGTATACATAATGCACACACACACATATATATATACATATATAAATCATATGTATATATAATACATCAAAGCATTTATAATATATTTCATAGAGAATTATGTAACAAATCACATGTATGATGTATATTGTCACACTCATACATATATATTTCTTATTTGTATCCTTGGAGCCTTTCCCAATGGAGCACTAAACTGTGTAGAATCAGAGACTACTTTTTTGGCCTGGCACAGAATTGCACTTAATAAAATCTTGATTGACTGACTGATGTGAAATTTTGGTCAAATGACCAATAAATTCACTACTGTGGGAACTGAACTATATCCACATATTCATAGCCTTGCTATAAATGAAATCAGAAATCATAAAAAACAAAACAAAAAAAAAATGCAACTAAATCGCAGAATGGCTCACTGATTCTCATTATTCTTAGGAAGAAGGCAGGGGAAATGAGTGATCAGAGTTGGTTTTACTGTGATCCTAAAGAAGAGAGTATTTTATGAGATGTTAGAATGTAAGCAACAAATATTTATTAAGTATGTACTATGTACTGAACAGTAAGAAGTATTGATAAAGCAATACAAGCGTTGAAAGAGAGAGGTTTCCTGCTTCCAGAAGCTTATGTTCTAATGAGAGAAGATGGCACATAAAAGACATCTTCCTGAAAAGCTGGGAGGACTCAGGAGGAGGAAGGTGAGCATGGTGACAAAGTCTGGGGAGAGTTAGAAAGAAGCACAGCTAGGAGACAATGAAACGGGGCTTCTGGAACCTGGACTCCAAATGGAAGCCTCAGAAGGGAAACATCCTTTTACCAACATCTTGCTCCTATTACTGGACCAGGCGAAACGGACATATTTGTTTCCTGTTGCTTCTGAGCCCTCTCTGCTGCCATCATTCTCTGCTTCCCTTGGGAGATTCATGTTATCAGATTATATTATCCTGGACAAATTCCTGGTACTGTCATTTTACTCATCTTTAGGTGCTTTCTTCCCTCTTTCTTCAGTGAGCTCACAGTCTTTCCCCTCCACTCCAACCCCAATTCTCATTCTTAGGTAATCCAATTAATTAACTTAATCCAATCAAATCACACCAATAACTTCCTATTAAAATACCCCAGACTCCCAGTTAATCCTCAATTTACATGACCCATATTTCTACTCTCCTCACAGGGATGGTGAGACCTCAGACATTTTCTACCTCCAAGACCTTGAACTTTGAAATTTTTCCTTACTGGATCACAATTTCTGGTACTTTTGTTGAAGTTATGGGGTGCAGCCAATTTCTCTCCATTCCAGGGCCACCAAAATGATGGGGTACAGAGTGATATCCTAAGAGCATATTGGGGTTTCAGCCAGTATCATAAGTCATCTCAAATGAATTATGTAGGCTTTAGATATCCTCCAAATCAAATGACAAAGGTTTTATTATGCTGCTAAGAGTGGGCTAACTTCATAAGGGTTTTTTTTTAGCAAGAAAAAAGGGATTTGCCAATGAACAAGGGGAAGACAAGTTCTTTAGCAGTACCTGGGAGTAAGAGACAGGGCAAGTGGGGGATTATGCCATTGACTGGCTGGCTAAATTAGTTGAGAAGTTAGCAGACTAACCCCAAAAGGAGTTAGCAATAACAAGGAGTATGTCATTAACTGGTGGCTAAATTCATTGAAAAGTTAGCTACTGTGACTCTTAGCAAGTAGACTGATCCCCCAAAAGAGTTAGCTGTTTCTAGGAGAAAGATACCATAAGGCAAGATTATGGTCCAGAGCTAACCCTAACAGGAGCTACTGAGGATCATCAGAGACTTCTAATCAAAAGTCTATTAGAACAAAAGGCCCACTAGAGGTCGAGGTGATCCTATCAGTGCTCTGCTCTGCGGACCTCTGGGCTTTCTGAAGGTTTACAGTAATTCAGGCTTTCTCAGCTAACACCCACCTGGCTACCCCAGCCTCCCCCTCTTCACTTTCACTCTGTTGGTTACCTCACTCCTAAACCTTTTCATCCTTATTGTAAACTCCAGTCTTTCTGTTCCTTCCCCAGTTTATCACCTCTGCTACTTTGTCTTACTTCTTTTCTTCCACCCTCAGAAGTTTTCCTTGACTCCTTTGCCCCCTTGCCCTCTTGCCCTGCAAATCTGTATTATTTAATTCCAACTAGGCGGCTAGGAAGTGCAGTGGATTGAATACTGGGCCTGGAGTTAGAAAGAACCGAGTTCAATTACAGCTTCAGTCACTGCTAGTTGCAAGAATCTGGGAAAGTTATCTCAACTTTAAGTTTTGTTATGTATAAATAACAAAGATCGTGGATTTTACTAATGACTTAAAATTTTTTTTTTCTCCTGTGAATTTCTGGATGTTTCAGCCTTTATTCTTCCTTATTTGTATTTACTTGCCAAAGTATCTAACTGGGGATATACCATGATCTTTTCCCTCTCCCATGATTATTAGTTTAAAGCTCTTCTGATTAGATTCATCTCTGGTTAGGTATATGCCACCTTTGGTCAGGAATTTGTCAAACCCTATGAGGTAATTTCTGAGCCAGAATCAAAAGTTCATTCTCAAAGAGCTTCTTAGCCATTAAGTTCTGAAATTCATTTTCCCCCTATGCATTTGGGAGGAAAATACAACCTGTGCCCATCAGTTTCTTGTTCAATACCTCATAATCAAACCGAAATATATTATAGGTTTCTTTTGGAAATGTAACTTTTACATATATAAAGAAGTGGGTGACTGAAAGTTTTGGAAGGCTCTTTTATATTTTTTTATAATAAAACGTACATATTACATAGTTGCTATGAAGTTGAGAAATACTTTTCTTGGTAGTTTGCAGCAACTGCCAATTACTACTAACTATTCTTTTGTTCTTCTGTACTTTAACAGATGATCTCTCACTGGATACCTTCTGTGACTCTACTGTATCATTCCCAAGAGGACAAGAAATTTCTTTATCCTTAAAACAGCCAACTCTCTCTTCTTTAGGAAATGCCTCAAATCTGTTTTTTAAATTCTAATTTTACAAATCTCCTTTCCTTCCCTTTCTCTTCTGACTTCCACTCTTCCACTCTCCATCATCCTGATAAGGGTCTAGTCTCTCTTCCTTCATCCTGGTATTTTTATTTCCTTTCACTGAAGCCTTGATTCTACTTCCTTTAGGAATCCTTCATTCTCCCTAACAACCCACAGTGGGGAGATACATTCTTTAAGTCTCTTCCCCTTTTCCTCCAGAAAGAAGAGAAGCCTACCCTGAGGATTCAGATAATAATCACGGGGCTGTGGCAGAAATACAAAGATCTGTAAATAGTGTTTCTCTTATTATTAGTAATGTGGAGACTTTCACAGGGCATTTAGTATGCCAGATTATACCTTCATGGGGAAAAAGAATTATCACAGAATTTGAATTTAGTGGCACTGAATGCAAAAGTCAATTCTGTTTTACTAACTGTAAAAGACAACAAATAAATATCTTACCAAGATCTCTACTGACTCACCAATAAATCCAGAAAAGATTTTGTTTTACATTTTTGCAAGAACAAGTGTCCAGCTAGTAGGCGTACCCTTAAAGCACAAAAGCACAAACTTTTATTCCAGGTCCCCAAGATTCAAATCCCTCCCTTATTATCCCCCTTGGCTAGATACTACAGAGGTTATAACCTATTCAAAGCATCTAATTTCCCACTTGAGCATAAATCCTTACCCTTGATTATATCTCCCATTGGTCTTATTTTGGTCATATTTCCATGTGAGTGACTATATTGACAATCCTATAAGTTTTGCATCCTTTATTTCACATCAGTCTAATATTTAGGTTTCATTTCTTAGGTTTCAGTTTCACTTCTCCCATTTAAATTTCATTTCTCTTCTTTTTAATTTTTTTCCCACCTATTTCTGTGGAAATTAAATCCTGCCAATTCTCACATAACTGCATGACCATGTGTAAATAACTTTAATCTCTCTAGAACTCAGTTTCCTCATTTCTAAATTAAAAGCTTGGATTCAATGACTTCTATGGTTACATCCAGTTTTACATCTATGATACTGTATTGGTATCATATTGGTAAGTAACACTTATTGGTAAATAATCAATTAATTTTGCTGTTCTACAACTGGCTGAGAAATGTAGGGATTTTAAGAACCCTCTGTATCAACTATTTGCTGAATTTTTTAAAGTATTTGATCAATAGGATAAAATATTTTCTTAATGATTCTTTTCAAACAAGGTGTCTTTCATGTATGCATTAAAATTATACTGGATCCTATAGAAGATATGACCATAAAGGAAAATTTGTTCAAGATTCTACTATATAAAAATCAAATGAGCCATAGGAGATATACCTGTGTTTACCAATGTTATAGACAATATATGTGCTCATTTACATTTGAAAAATTATATACAACTTATTCCTAAATGATTCCTAAATTTCTCAGTGCCATCATTTTGAATCCAATATTCTCCCAGTGATAATATATGATTATAAAGCATAGCACACTAGAATCTCAGAAAAAAAACAAATGTGTAGCAGGTGTGTGTAGAAGTGCTTTGCAAACCTTAAGTCTCTATTTAAATGTCAATAATTATTATCATCATTATTATCGGATCATTATAAGGTACAGATAGAAATAATCCCAGTCACCATCCTGAATATTCAGTGTTCTACAATTAATATTATACAGATGGACAAAATATCTGCTTTCAGGAGCTAAATAAAAATATTGAGATGTAAGCTCATCTTCTCTAAACTCATAGAAAGCACACTTGGTCCTACTCCAGGAGCAGAAAGGATGACAGAATTTCATCATCTCTTCTATCTGATTTTGATTTCTTATACAAAGTTTCTGTATTTTAAAAAGTTTCTTGATCCACATGACTTGAAGGTGGTGAGTATTTTGGTGTAGTGACACTATTAAAAACACTTCTTTAATATTTTTGAATTAGTGGTATTACTGGGTAATTGTGGCCAATAATTTGCTCTGTGAAAATGGTCATTCATTTATATCCTATTTGTTGAATTCTTAAGGATATATTAAAGTTTATTTGTTACTATGGGACTTTATTATCTGTTTTTTTTTATGAGAGTTGGTTTCTGATATATAATCATAGCCATTAATTCATAGCTTGTTAGGTGTTTGGTAGCAGATTTTTTTATAGTCTGCAGTATTTTGGAAGCCTGCAGCTTCTATTGTTGCCTTATACAATTTACATTGATCAATATGTCTGGACTCTTGAAGGATAATCTTTCTTTAATTTTTGGTGGCCTAATCTGACCTAATCCAGAATTATTATTTTAAACCCTTCCGTTTCTAGAAGCAAATCTTCCCAAATGACCCAATGGTCATTTTAAAAAAATGTTTTTGTTGACATAGTGTTGGTTGCATTCTTGTGGATGATACTAGTGGAAGGCCTTTGAATTTCATTCGAAAATCTTAGCTGTTTCATGGCTTTATCCAGAAGTAAACTTCTTCCATGGTTACATTCAACAAATCCAACGTCATATGCCTGTTGCTGGCATTTACTATTGCTTGGAGAATCAATTGTCTGCTTGCTTCAAAAGTATTTATCCATGCTTCTGACCTGTTTGTAATATTTTCAAAGAATGTCTCTCAATCCTATTCATTTTATGACAGGGAGATATTTATATTTCTAGATTTGTCTTATGGGGGGGGAACCTTTTTTTTTTTTTTTTTTTTTTTTAATAAGATTGTTTCCTTTAGGATACCTTCTAGATTTGTTGTGATTCTTTTCACAGATCCAAAAATGTATGTTAAGACCAGTGTTATGCAGCTATTAATTGCTTTTAGCTTGTTATTTCCACTGAGCTTTGAGGTAGGTAAATGGTATAGTAAGTACCTACACAGAATGCTATACTTTAAATCACAATGACTGGAGATTTAATCTACCTCAGGTACTTCCTAGCTGTGCAAGCCTGGCCAAGTCACTTAATTTCTCCACCTTCTATAAAATGGGAATAATAAGAATAACATATATCTCCTGGGATTGTCAAGGGGGTTAAATAAAATAACATATGAAAAGTTTTTTGCAAATCTCAAAGCTCCAAATTAGTTATTGCTATTATTTATTATTATTATTTCAGGATGCCAGTAGATTTCTTGAACATATAGTTTTCATTGTATGTTTTCACTAGCTTTCACCTAATTTGTGGAAGCTTCTTGCCTAGAGGAATTTAAGATATAGAGGAACATTATTTTCATCCATTGGTTCAATTCTACCTCTGATTTCGAACTCAAAACCTTTAGTTTTTTTTTAAATTTTTACACTAAAAATTGTATATTTATCAAGTTCAAAGGACATTTTTACATCATCGGAGAAAGATCATATGAAATGGGAAAACTACTCAATATGTTTTTCAGTGGAAATATAAAACTTGATGCCATTCATGGTCATCAAGTATTTATTAAGAATTTTTGGTATGATTTTCCCCTTTGACTTAAAGCTATACCCAATTATTTTGGCAGAGATTAATTGTTTTTTTTTTTTTTTTAAAGCATTCACTAGTGTTACAGGGTTCCTACTTGGCCTTCAAAATTACCATAAAGATCCCAGGCAAATTAAAAGTTCCTGCTTAAATCACCTGGGCTGGCATTCCCCTACTTTGCTATTCCCTGCCATACCCTTGGTGAATCCCCCATTCTCATTGCTTGAATGATGGGTTGGGACCCGAAGAGGCTATTATAGTTATTTTTATCATCATTGTTATTATTCAGATCCTATGTGACTAGAGTGAAGAAAAGAACCACCATAGACTGACAGCACTGAAGATCAGTGATGGTCTTTTGTATAATAACAGCTAACATTTACATAGGGGATTGGCAAAGATAATAAATACAGCTATAACTATATTATATCTTATATAGATATTATTATATAGATATAGATAGATATTACATCATTTAATACAAGGAGCCTGGGAGGGATTTTTGTTAGCCCCATTTTACAGATGAGAAAACTGAGGCAAGCAGGGATTAAGTGATTAGGCAAGAGGCACATAAATAATAAGTGTCTAAGATTGGCTTTGAATTCAGGTCTTTCCTGATTTCATGTCCAGGACCCTATCTCCTGTAACAACTAATTGTTGGTGTTGTGTGCAGTGGATATTCAATAATGACTATCTACAGAGTCAGGGAAATAGTTTGAAAAGAATTCTTTACAATGAACTATTCCATCCTTCTGCCACCAACCAAGTTTCATTGTTTTAAAACATTTCAAAGAGGTGAGGTTATATTTTTGTTCTTTAAAATATAACAGAAAGGTGATTCTAGCAAGGCCTTGCACAGGTCTTGGGGAAAAAAAATCTGCTGTAAATAAGAATGCTATGACACAATAATTTTTCAGAAGCCTGGGGTTAGACGAGACAATGAGAAATCATTCAGTTAATGATTCTGGTTCCAGATAGGGTTTTATTTACTTTAATAAATCAAAAATCTCTAACTTCATCAATGTTTCCCTCTCTTCCAACTGATGACAACCTTACTATAACTTTGCAGATGTTCTAAGATTCCCTTTCGCCAAACTATTCATCACTCTGGGACAAGCTGATGACCCTTTTCAAATTCTTAGCTAGGCTGGTTCTCAGGTTATAATCTTTTTATCCCTGGGCCTCTACTGCATTAAAAAGTGCATAAATAAACATTTATTAAATACCAACTATATATCAGGCACTGTGCTAAGTGTTGGGGATACAAAGAAAGGAAAATGGTGATCCTTGCTCTCAAGGAGCTAACAGTCTAACAGGAGACACAACTGGCAAGCAACTGTTTAAATAAGCTGTGGAAATAATCAACAGAGGAAAAGCACTAAAATTAATAGGGATCAGGAAAGACTTCTTATAATAGATGGGATTTTAGCTGGATCTTGAAGGGAAGCCAGGAGATGGAGAAGAGGAAGAAGAGCTTTTTGTGTATGGAGAACAGGGAAAATGCTAAAGTGAGAGATGGAATATCTTGAAAAATGATCACATGTCTCTATTTCGTATTTTCTATTAAATATCTCTAATGTGCAAAATGCTGTGCTAGACACAGAGAACGGCTAGAAAAACACGATAGAGTTCCTGCTCTCAAATTCCCTGCTCTCAAACAAGGGGAAGGAGAATCGGACAAAATGATCATGATTTAAGAGAATCAAAGGTAAGTGCAAAGGAGAGTCCAGGTAAAGACCCATGAAAAGTTTTAGGGATAGATACTTTTCCCTTGAGGAGAGGAGAAAGAAGGAAGGAAGGCTTTATAAAGTAATAATTAGTTCTTTTCTATTTCTGAGAATTATGTTCAGAAAAGCAGTTCCCCTTAATACTTTTGAAGACTGAAATTATCAAGAATTTGTGAGTCATTCTATTTTTTTTGACAATGAAAGTACTCTAGCACATGTTCAGACAACTAAAGTTCCCATCCTATTATACTATCCCTCTCTGCCAGATTTGTGATCTTTTTATTTCCATCAATTTCATCCTTCGTTTTAGTTGGTTTGTAGTATACTCTTTTAACACTTTCACTTCTGGTTTTGTCTTCATCAGATTTTCACTCAGATAATCTTTATCTACCATGTTTACCTACTTCAGACTCTGGGTTTCCTCACTTGAAGATATCTCCAACACAGACATTGCTATTGGTATGCTCTTCAAAGTAGTCATGAAAATACTGCCTATAATTCTAAGTTCTTTAGTTTTTTGTCAGTATTTCATAAACTCTACAAATGCATTCTTGGCTATTTCTTTTCGTATTGTTCATTCCCTCACAAATCACAAGAATTTAAGAATACTTATTAAATTTGACCAGTCTTGAAAGGCCCCATTTTGTCTTGGACATATGCTTTGGAGACTTTTCCATTGTCCATATCAAGTCTACCTCTGTTGTTCATTATTCAATATAGGAGTGGAGAATGTTTTGCCCTGAGAAATAATTTTCTAAGGCAACCACAGGCAATGATGAATTGAAAGCTAGGCACAGCAATCTCCTACTCTCTAAGTTCAAAATTTTGTATGATTCAAGAGTTATGTTATAAATGTCCAAATGGCCCTTGGCAAAAAATTGGTTCCCTATCCCTAGTTTAATTACTAGCCACTACTGCCCTTTCTTTGATGGGTATTGAATTACCTCTTTCATGATGCTATCTGTGGAGATCATTCCTTGAAACACAAGAAGCTCCTTCTTCTTGAGAAGTTTCTTGGGAAGTCTCTTATCTATTATGGAGATTCAAATTTTTAGTGATCCTTTTTTCCCTTCCTTCTTTATGTCACATTCCTGATACTCTTAAACTGCCTGACAAATGTTAGGCTTCCACTTTGTTCCATAAAATTATGCAATTTTCCCCTTTGCTTCATTTCCCCTTTGAAGTTATTCCTGTAAGCATCAATTTTGGGGCATACATAGTTGTTGCTTGCCATTAGAATAAACACAAAGTCTATTCCCACCAGATTCCTGCAGCAATTTCTCTTGCTGAAAGTAAGACCCTAAGTTCCTCCTTCTGCTGCTACCACCATACCTCAGTGTTTTGTTGCCATGTCCTCCCCCTCCTTCTTCCCCTATTTTGTTAACATACTTTGAAAATCCACTGTGTCTTCTTCTCAAATTTATTTATAAGAGGAAAAGAGAATATGGAAATATTTAAAATAGATTTACAATCAAAAACATATGCAAAAGAAGTCTATCTAGCACAGGAATTCATGGCTTCCCAGTTTAGTAGTTATCTGATTAAATATCCAGGCTGAATCCTCAATTTTCCAGCCCTTCAGAGGTGCACCTTGCTTTCCCATTCCAGCATGGCACAAAATAAGACTATTTCTTTTAGAACACCCTGATCAAGGATTTCACATTGACTTGGGCAAGAGCATTAACAGAACTTCTTTGTCTATTTTATAATTTCAAATCTATTCTCAGGCAATCTAGAAATGTCCTAAACAAAAATGGGGTTTATGATCTCCATCTGCTAAGGTTAAGGGGACCCCAAAATGTTGGGGTTCTAGACTGATATCTCAAGGTGTCTCAAAAGACTTTGTAGACTGGGCTCATCTCCAAGTCAAGGGATAAAGTTTAATATAATTGTGATGTCCATCAAAATGGGCTACATTCCAAACAAAGTTAGCAAAGAACCTGGAGCAAGAAAGTAAATTTATGGGGAAAAGGGAGAAGGACCAGGTGCTTCATATCATTGATATGCTAAGTTTATGACTTAGAGGTGGAGTTTGAGAAGTCTGGTTATGAGTTTGGGCACAGGTGGAGTACTCATAATCCTCTGGGCAGAGCTAGGGTCGGGGGCTGGAGTGCAAGGTGGAGTGTGGTGGGATGTAACCTTCCAGAGGTGTGTTTTTAGGCCTGAAACATCACTAGATGGAGTGATGAACACCCAGTTTTGTTCCATGTCTGTGTCAGTTTTAAGTACCTCATTATTGTTGCTCATTAGTCTCAGAGACCCTCTTTTCACAGACTAACAGGCTGATATCTGACAGCCAAAAAATATTTGTGGTCTTAGCATTCTGGTCAGATAGAAGTATATCATTTTTAACCAGATCACTCCTGCCAGGGAGTAATTGAGACAATCTCACTAGTTTGCTGCACCATATCACATCTACATATTGCTATGAAATCATTTGCTAAGTGGTTATCTTCCTTCCCTTATCTAATAATAATAGCTATCATTTATATAGTGTTTTAAGATCTACAAAGTATTTTTCAAATATCTTAGTTGATCTTCACAATAACCAGGGGTGGTATATACTATTATTATCCCCATTTAACAGATGAGAAAACTAAGGTAGAGATTAAGTGACTTGTCTACAGCCACACAGCTAATAAATGTTTAAATCCTTCCCAGCTAACATATAACTTATCCAAAAGTTCATTAAAGACTATAGCTATAGTAGCTAATATTTATGCTTAATGTTTGCTTGGAGCAGACAACTTTTGCTAAAGAGACATGAAAAGGGAGGTATGTTGTGGGGCTGTGTAGGAGTATGGAACAGAGAGGTAAAGGAATTGGGGGCTTTTAGAGAAACAGTGAGTCAGAAAGCATGAGGATGCTTTAAAGCAGGAGATGAGTGCTCTGGAGAACAAATGTAAAAGCCTGCAAAGTATTCAGAATACTGTTCTGGAAGGGGAGAGGCAATTTCAGGGAAATGCTATCAGAGAAGTCCAGGGAAGGAGTCTCTGAGCTGGAATTCAGGTGACTAAAGAAGACAAGTTTTCACTGGGGACTGAGGAATAAGCAAGTCCAAAGTCCAGAGGAAAATGACTTGATTCACTCAGTGTCTCAGTGACTTGAATGTTCTCAGGGTTTGTTTGGAGTGTTGTGGATGGAAGCAGGAAATTGAACTTGAAAGAATTGTAGGAGACTGTAAAGTCATGAATGAGCTTCATTCTTTCCTTCAATCAAAATTTATTAAACCTCTATCATGTGTGAAGTTCTTTGCTAGGTGCTGTGGAGGAATTCAAAGACCATATACAGAGACTTAATAATTAAGGGAACTTTTAAACTTTTCATAGACATTATTTATCTGTATTCAATCACCAGGCTGCACCCTTACAGCTATAATAATCACTAATATTAACATAGCATTTTACATTTTGCAAAGAACTTTACATAGCAGTTGGGTGATTCAATGGACAGAATGCTGCACCTAGAGTCAAGAAGATGTGAGTTCAAATACAACCTCAGACATGTACTAGTTGGACAAGTTACTTACACGCTCTTTGCTTCAGTTTCCTTATCTGTAAATAGGGATATAGTAGCATTTATCTCCCTGAGTTGTTGTGAGGATCAAGTGAAATAATATTTGTAAAGAGCTTTGCAAACCTAAGTGCTATTTAAATGTCTATTACTATTATTTTTGTTGTTGTTGCTATTATATCCACTATCTCATTTGCTCAAAATATCCTTGTGACATAGAGAGTGTAAACATTATCATTTTCATTTTACAGATGTGGAAACTGAGATTCAGAGAGGGACATTAAGTGACTTGCCAGTTATCACCCAGCCAGTGTCAGAAGCAATATAACTGCCTTTTTTTTTTTTTTTTTTGGCCTCTCAAGAACATGTGCTTTTTTTATACATTATATCTGAATGTGTAGTATTTAAGATTGATAGAAACTTAAGTGGGCAACTTTTTCTGTAATAAAATATGTTGAAGATATGGTTAAAATTCACCTTAGCGATTCGTTCAGAAGGCAGAAGGCACGCTCACACTGCCTTATCATTTAGTAAGCTCTGCAGATGAATTTGTGGCAAGTTAGAATGAGTAGTGAGAGCTTAATCATGACTATCTTCCTGGGTGTATTTTATACCTGAGATCTCCACACACCTCAAGCACTGAGATAGCTTTGCCTCCCAATTGATCCAGAGCATGCATCATTGCAGAGGCTGCAGGGATGGAGCGGAGGTGGAGAAGGGGAGAAGAGCATTAGAAAGGGGAAAGTCTGTAGTCCCAGGGGTATAGTCTTTGGAGAAGAAACTGGTCTCCCAGGTAGTGACGATGGAAAATTCCCCAACCAGTGCTGGAAATAGTTGGGAAGGTTTCTGTTTGAGGGAAATGCCCTGGACCATGTTTCATCACATACCTTTGCCAGACCATTCCCGTGATTGATAGCGTGGGCAGGAATCACATAACTATTATTACTTAGTTATTTTCCCTCATCTTTTTTCCCTGTCACACAGGAAACCACTTATTGTATTTCTGATCATTCTTAAGGATTTCATTTTGTTCCCCCGGCTTTCCCTGCCTTCATCAGGAAGTTACAAGTCAATAGCTTCAGCTGATGGATCCTAGACATACTATGGAGGTCAAAGGGCAGATTTCAGCCAGTGAGTTATGTAAGTGAAAGCAGCCACTCACAGGGGAGTGATGCTCTAATCGGTCACAAAGGAAACCATTTCCCGAGCATCACTCTGCTGCCGGCTGGCTCAGCTCCTTTCTCTATTGTATCCAGTGCACAGGATATTAAGATGAATGCCAGTTCTTTGCACCATTGAAGAAGAGGCTGATGGAGAAATGCTGATAATTGTTCGCAGCTCCACTGGGGCTCTGAGCTGACTTCCCACATCAGATTTCTAGAATACAATAAGAGGCTGATGGACTTGAATCAGGTGGGCAGTAGGAGAAAACTCCCAGCAGGTACGCATGATTTGCAGAAGAGATAATCACTCTGCAGATATTCAGGACTTGGCTTTATTTCCAAATCCCATAGACAGAGATAGTGTTTTCAGCCCTCTTTGTAGGAGTAATGATTTGTTCCTTAGTTATAAAAAAAAAAAAAAAAAAGAGGGTGTTTGTTGATCTCACATCTTTGCAATTAACCATAGACACAGATGTTTTATTCATGTTTTCCTAAAGTGAACTTACATTTCTAGTCATAGATACAGCATAAAGACATGAAATATCAGTTTTTATTTCCCAAATAATAGCTAATATTTATCTCATATGTGCTAGATGTTGTGCTAAGTATTTTACAATTATTATCTTATTTGATCTTCACAACAACCATGGGAGGTAGTTATTATTATTCTCATTTTCAGATGAGAAAATTGAGACAGACAGAAACAAATTTTATTGAAGTTTTTTTTTTTAATTTTCAAAACATATGCAAGGATAATTTTTCAATATTGACCCTTGAAAACCTTTGTGTTCCAATTCCCCCCCTTCCCCCCAACCCCCTCCCCTAGAGATGGCATGTAATCCAATATATGTTAAACAGGGTAAAATATGTTAAATCCAATATAGGTATACATATTTATACAATTATCTTGCTGCACAAGAAAAATCAGATAAAAAAAATGAGAAAGAAAGTAAAATTCAAGCAACCACAACAAAAAGAGTGAGAATGCTATGTTGTATAACACACACAGTTTCCACAGTCCTCTCTCTGGCTCTATATGACTCTCTTCATAACAAGATCTTTGGAACTGGTCTGAATCATCTCATTGTTGAAGAGAGCCACCATGTCCATCATCTTATAATCTTACTGTTGCCATGTTTAATAATGTCCTGGTTCTGCTCATTTCACTTAGCATCAGTTCATGTAAGTCTCTCCAGGCCTTTCTGAAATCATCCTGCTGGTCATTTCTTATAGAACAATAATATTCCATAACATTCATATTCCATAACTTATTCAGACATTTTCCAACTTGTGGGCATCCACTCAGTTTCCAGTTTCTGGCCACTACAAAGAGGGCTACCACTAACATTTTGGCACATACTGGTCCCTTTCCCTCCTTTAAAATCTCTTTGGGATATTAGCTCAGTAGAAACACTGCTGGATCAAAGGATATGCACAGTTTGATAACCCTTTAGGCATAGTTCCAAATTGCTCTCCAGAATGGCTGGATTTGTTCACAGTTCCACCAATAATGTATCCGTGTACCAGTTTTCCCACATCTCCTCCAACATTTGTCATTATCATTTTCTGTCATCTTAGCCAATCCAAGAGTTATGTAGCTGAATCTCAGGGTTGTTTTAATTTGCATCTTTCTGATCAATAGTGATTTAGAACACCTTTTTATATGATTAGAAATAGTTTCAATTTCTTCATGTGAAAATTGTCTGTTCATATTTTTTGACCACTTATCAATTGGGAAATGGCTTGAATTCTAATAAATTTGAGTCAATTCTTTATAAATTTTAGAAATAAAGCCTTTATCAGAACTTTTGAATATAAAAATGTTTTCCCAGTTTATTGCTTCCCTTCTAATCTTGTCTGCATTAGTTTTGTTTGTACAAAAACTTTTTAACTTAATATAATCAAAATTATCTATTTTATGATCAATAATGATCTCTAGTTCTTCTTTGGTCACAAATTCCTTCTTTTTCCACAGATCTGAGAGATAAACTATCCTATATTCTTCTAATTTGTTTATGATATCACTCTTTATGTCTAAATCATGAACCCATTTTGACCTTATCTTGACGACCTGTGTTAGGTGTGGGTCAATGCCTGGATTCTGCCATACTAGTTTCCAGTTTTCCTAAAAGTTTTTGTCAGATAGTGAGTTGTTATCCCAAAAGCTGGGATCTTTGGATTTGTAAAACACTAGATTATTATAATCAATGACTATTTTGTCCTACGAACCTAACCTGTTCCACTGATTGACTTTTCTGTTTCTTAGCCAATATCAAATGGTTTTGATGACTGCTGCTTTATAATATAGTTTTAGATCTGGAACAGCTAAGCCACCTTCATTAGTATTGTTTCCATTAATTCCCTTGGAATTCTTCACCTTTTGTTCTTCTAGATGAACTTTGTTACTATTTTTTCTAGATTTCTAAAATAATTTATTGGGAATTTGGTATGGCACTGAATAAGTAGATTAATTTAGTAGTATTGCCATTTTTATTATATTAACTTGGCCTGCCAGTGAGCACTTGATATTTTTTTTAATTGATTAGATCTGACTTTATTTGTGTAAAAAGTGTTTTGTAGTTGTGTTCATATAGTTCCTGCCTTGAGGCAGACAGAAGTTGAGGGACCTGCCTAGGGTCACAGAGCTTATAAAAATCTGAGACCATATTTGAACTCAGGTCTTCCTGACTTCAGGGCTGACATTTTATTCTCTGTACTACCCACTTACAGGGCTATAACTGGGAATGCCGACACCTGTCGTTAGAAAGGGGCCAGTAAGTTTACATTACATTCCGGTTCATCAGATAGATCAGGAAACTGAACTCATAGGAGCTATAGGAGGATGAGATGCTAGAATGTTCAAAAGTGGCAGGATTTAAGGCAGAGAAGACAGGGAACCAAATGGAATCTGAATTTATTAGGAAGGAGAAAGAATGACCGAAGGTCCGCAAATAACTGAATCAAGGATTTGGACAGGATGGAGTGAAATCACAAAGAGGAGTGGGAGTTGCTGAGTGATGGTGGCTGGCAGAGGATGTGAAAGTGTGATAGCGAGGGAGGAATACGCCACAGCTGCTGCCTCCTCTGGCCCACATGTCAGGGGATGTGAGAGAAGGAGCCATTAGACTGAAAGGAGGTGCCCAGATGTGCACATCTTCACTGAACATTAGATTCATCAGAACACAATAGAGAAGGGTTCCAGGCAAGGGTGTGCTGGAGCCAGCTCAAGTGACTTCAGAGAATTGGCCATTAAATTTTTAGTGTGAATGTTTTCATCTTGGAAACTGGCATACATCAGGGCTTTATTTATTGCTTTGTTGATTGTCTAGACTTAAGTCTAATTAAACTTACAAGTGTACTTTTTTCTCCTTGGATAGTTGGTTATTATGTGTTTACCAGCATACTTCTGGTTCCAGGGATCATATGGAAAGTGAGGGTAGAGAAGGCTAGGGATTGGCTAGGACTCCAACTGTATTTATTTTTGAAAGCAAATCACAGACCATGAGAGTTGGTAAGGGCCTTGGAGGCCATTTCATAGTGAAAAAGGAATCTCACTATAACATAATCATCAAATGGTCAACCAGTCTCTGCAGGAAAACCTCCAAGGAAGGGGAAACTATCCCCTTTTTGAAACAACCCATTGATTCGTGGATATCTCTCATTGTTAGGAAGAAATTACTGATGTCCAGTCTGAAGTGGACTCTGCCTGCCACTTCTACTTATTGCTTCAGGGCCAAACAGAATACATTGAATCTCTTATTCACCCGACAGCTGTTCAGAAACTTGAAGACAGAATAAAGGGGGATTTGGAGAAGGAGGTAATTACTACTGCCTGCATACATCACTTTGCCAATGATCCCACTCTTCGTGACACCAAGAGTCTTATTTGAATGGCACAAGTTCCCTAATCAGGCAGCACTTTATGGACAATCCGTCTCAGTAGGTAGATAGTTTACGACAGTTGAAGGATTTTGGGGGTGGCAGACAATAGGAATTGGGGGGGGAAGGAAGACTGCCCCTCTAGAGGGAAGAAATAGTGCTCTCCCAGTACTGATGTTTGGGAACAGCTCTAATTTACTCTTCCCAGAAGCTTGTTACAATGAGGACCCCAGAGACCTGACCTTGTATTTTAGGTACAATGCAGTCTACTCTGGAAAGACCTTGTTTCCACTGTGGCTTCCTCAAACTTCTGACCATATATTTATGTGTCAACTGTTGGTGTCAATCAACAAATGTTCTGTTCAAAGCTAGCTGTCCTTTTTTAATTTATACCATAGAAATTAGCTAGGATGGTCTTGGGTACCAATTCGTTTTGACTTTAATTAGCTTGTGGGGTCCCTTGTTTGAGTGCCTATTGTGTAGAGTAATATGGTAGAAAGAATGCTGACTTTGGAGCTAGAAGACCTGAGTTCAAATCTTTACCACTTGTGGGATTTGAGGCAAGTCTTAACCTCTGGAGTCCTCTGTCTCCTCCTCCGTAAATGAAGGAGTTGAAATAGTTGGTGCCTAAGTTTATAGATATAGAAGTGGAACCTATGATCCTTGATCCCATATCCCCAAAAGTTCTTTGACAAGAGCACGGGATTTAGATGCAAGAGATCTGAATTAGAGCTTTGGTCCTGCCGTTTTCTATGTGTAACCTTAAGTATGTCCCTGAATTTCTTCATCGGATGATGAAAGGACTATTATAATAAAACCCACACTACCTACCTCAAAGAGCTGTTGTAGAAAATCAAATGAGATGACAAATATAAATAAAGCACTTGGAAGACCATGAACAACAAAGTGTCAGCTATTATTATTTCCTCATACACCACAAAAATGGTTACCCCAACAACACTCTGGGCGCACTGGAAGCTTCAGAACTCAATTATGTGCTTGGATTTTAAATGATTTCAGGAGTCATTGTGAACAACCAAGTTATTAACAGCCAGGTCACTGAGCTGAGGCCAGAGCATGTTTAATTTCCACATAAACAACAAGAAAAGACTGTTTCTAGAAGTAAAGGAGGGTCTCAGTCTCTAAGGAACAGGCTTCTTTTTGGAATCTAATAGCTTGTATTTGGAGATTTTTCTGACTTGACCACTGAGATGAGATGGCCATGAGTCAGAAGAGGGTGATAGAATATGAGCAGGTAATAGTAGAAGGCTCTGAGGAATAGACACTTAGGAGATATAGACTGGAAATGAAAGATATCAATGTTAACAGTACTGTGGCATGGGATCCAGAACAGGAATGAACAGAAGCTACACCAATAAAATGGGTTGCGACACTAGGGAAGTCCAACTTGGGGAAGGCAGATAGAGTAGGTGAGGTAAAGAGAAGCAAGTTGAGGCAATTTAAAACCAGGAAATGAAAAGAAAATGGGTGAAGAAGAATTGGTTTTGCTGTTATGGAGAGGGAAGCCAAATATGCTATCTTGGCTCCTCATCAAGCATTATAAATAAATTGACCCAACAGTTATTGTTCAGTCGTAGTTGACTCTTCAGTGACCTCATGTGGGTTGTTTTTTGGGTTTTTTTTGTTGTTATTTTTGGCAAAGATACTGGAGTGACTTACCATTTCTTTCTTCAGTTCCTTTTACAGGTGAGGAAACTGAGTCAAAGAAGTTTAAGTTACTTGCCCAAGGTCATATAGCTAGTAAGTGTCTGAGGCTGGATTTGAATTTGGAAAATGAGTCTTCCTAACCCTATCTACTGAGTCACCTGGTTGCCCCTTAGGGAAAGCTAGTTTGAGGGAAATGTGGCAACGTATACCAAATAAAGTTTTAAAAATTCTTTTAAAAATATTACCAGATATGAAGAAGGAGGGAGAATGATCTCATTTAGATGTTGAAGAAAAACAGCATCTTCATTTTTAGTCCAAATGAGCATGGTTCCAACTAAAACAGATCCTAACTGCCTGGACTGACATGTGAAGTGCTCTTTTACAGGGAGTGCTCTCCTTGACTGTCTCCCTTTTAAGTCCTGTACGGTTTCTGTAGAAAAGTGATTTCCTCTCCAATTCTGGTTTGGAGGCAGCTGTGCATCGAAGACTAGAATTTCCATCTTTTTCTTATTCTTTTACTCCCTACAAGAAGAAAAGGAGTCCAAGGGAAGAAAGGCACACACAGGCAGATTCTTTGAGGCTGTGGTGTCTGTTCTGAGTGCTAGGGAAGTCTGGAGGCTTCGAGTAAATTATGGGTATTATTTTCAGTTGCTGGGTTAGGTGATTAGTGTTACCCTAACTGGTAGTTACCTTGGATACTGCAGTTGCAGCTCTTTGGGATCTGCTCCAGCTGTCTGACCTGCAGATTTCAGGTGATGTGACATCTGGTGTTCACTGAGGGGCTGGGGGAAGGAGGAGGGAGAGGGTCTTGAAAGCTATGAGCCTTCCTTTAGAGGGGATGATAGTAACTAAGCCCTCCACCACAACCTACCCTGTGACTAGCAAATGCCATTTTATTGCCCATTTTATTGTGTCCCCTTGTGACTAATGGCTTTGGAACCACAAGTGATAGGAATATTTTTAATTCAAGATAAGATGGATCTATTTTTAATACCAAGTGTGCTATTGAATGCAACACCTTCACTTTACAAGTTAGCAAAAAAGAGGCCCACATGTCATAAATATTAGAATGCAGATTTGAACTTCAGTTTTTTTGACTCCTAATCCAGGATCTTCCACCTTTCAGCCATGCCTTACTTAAACCCAATTCATATGCAAGTCAAGATATTAATTACCTAAGTGATGTCACTGGGCCTCTCCAAAAACTAAGAATGATAACTAACAATTAACCATGCTGTCTCCAGAATACAGCTTTTAATGAATGAAAATGTTATAATAGATGGTTACTCCTGTCCCAACTTCAATCCCAACTATACACATTCATTCTCTTTTTTTTAAAATAGAATTTTCCCAGTTAATAAGTACTCTCCTTCCACTCCCACTGGAAAAGAAAAAAATAAAATAAAATAAAACTTCTGTGAAAAAAAATGCACAGCAAATCCCCACAATAACTATATCTACAAATGGGTTTCCTTCTGTATATTTCATCCACTACCTCACCATATTTCACTCTCATTCCTCTTCATGTATCAGACTTGAAATCCTAGAATATCTTTCTCAATTCCCACCTTTGTGACCTGCTTATTGTGTTGTCCATTCTCTTGAACATGTTTCTCTTTTTGTTATCCCTTTGCTTGCATAGCTCTTAGAACTTAAAGCATGACAATGTCTTGATTCTTTTCTTGGTGTTGTTCCTATTTCCTAAAATTATTGGGAAGATAAAATGGGTTAATATTTGTAAAGCACCTAACACATAGTAGGTGTTTAATAAATGCTGATTACCTTCCTTCTTTCCTGTCATCTTCAATTTTCTAATGGCTTGAGAGCTGCAGGCCAGCAAAACCAACAAAGAACCAATACTTATTAATAAACCTATTTATTTATAAACAATAATAAGGATATGTTAGGTGCTATATACACAAAGACAAAAAAGAAAAAATTCCCACCCTCCAAAGAGCTTAGATTGTATAAAGAGAAACAATATGTATAGATTGTATATATAAAATTAGCATATGCAAAATAAACACAAGGTAACTTGGGTAGATCAGGAATGGACTCATGTAGGAAGAGTCGCCTGAACTGAGTTTTGGCTGGAACTAGAGATTCTAAAATGTAGAGATGAGAAGGAATCCTTTTCACTTTTAAACCATGTCAAGCCAAGCTAAGCCAAGAACATCAATTTTCTTATTGTCTAAAAGTATCTTCTTTATTTAGACAGAGAATCAGCTACTCTATTTTCCTCCCAGATAAAACCAAGCTCTCCTTCTACTACTCAGACAAGTCAGTTTATTGGTTTCTACCTGGAAACAAGAGTGTTCTTTTTTTGGGAGGGGAGGGGAAAGCTATATCAGGGAAAACAATTCTGTAGTTTCAATTACAATCTAAGGGATGAAACACATCAGCATAAGATATAGAGGCTAACCTTTGAAAAGGCAGGAAGACAGAAGATAGAATGCTATGTGTGAGGAACAACAGAAGGTTAGTTTGGGTAGATTCAAGGGGGTTTGAAAGAGAATAGCATGAAATTAAGGGCAAAAAATTAGGTGGAGTGAAGTTGTGAAGGGCTAGAAAGGCCAAACCATGTTGGGGCATTTTGCATGCTTCTGCATCTGCAAAGGGAAACAAAACTCCTAAGTGGTAACGCAAATCTATAAACAGGGATTAGAGAGTACAATTGACTAGTCTCCCCTTTGGGAATAAGGAAGAAAAACTTCGGAAGCTATGGAAATATAGAGGAAACTGGCTCTTCTAAGTAGGTTTGATTTTTTGCCTTTTTTTTCCTCTTCCCAAGTCTTGCCAAATCTTCACATCATACAGGTCTATAGCACTGTGTCAGCATCCTTTACACAAATTAAGAATCAGTCCTTCCACCAACTAAGCAGGAAAAAAGTCCCAGGCTTGGTTGAAAATTCAGTTATATTGATCCCAGTGGGCAACTTTGTAGTGTATCACACCATTGTTATTGCCCCATTCTTCTATAGTGTTCATCATACCTGGTACAATGCTGGACACAAGCCAGGAACTCATTAAATGAATAGTGATTAATAGATTGTATGTTTCTCAGAAGCTAAGGTTTCCAGGGCATTTCCTTTTGTGTTGTATTATGTGTTATCAAAAAGTACACAGCATTTCCCTCCTACTCCAGATTCTTCATTATCAAAGTGTTTTGGGTTACATGTAGGAAACAGATGATATAGCATTGTAGATCTACTGCTGGAAGAAACCTTCAGAGACATTTAGGCCAATTCTTCCATTTTACAGATCCAGAAGTTGAGGCAGAGAGATTTTAAATCAATTGCCCAAGGCACTCAGTGCCAGAGCCAGTTTCTGAACCCAAGTCCTGCCTCCAAAACTAGTTGAAAATGAATAAAAATTCCAAGGCCCCTCTCCTTTTCTTCAGAGTCAATACATTTAATACAACTGCAACATTTCTATAATGTTCCCAAGATATTGAAGGATGGAGGGAACCGGTTTCTATTCAACCAATTGTTTTTGTTTTCATCAGAGACACTGTACCATATTCAATAGTAGCCTTGTTTCGATCTAGCAATTCAATATTTCTCTATGCTGTTTTGAACACCATCCTGAATCCATGATATAGAAATTCTTCATAGAATAAGAAATTAAATTTGTATTGTCTATCCCAAGGGGCCAAGATGCTGAAGATTCTCACTTTTTACCTCACAATGACTTGAACAACCAAAGAAAGTAAGCTGAAAACTCATTTCCTGTTTACCACACTGATTTCATCTGAAAGCCAAACATGTCAATTTTCTGGCTCTCTAAATGTTTCCTCTTCTTTATATAGCCAGAGAATACCCTATTGCCTTTCTCTACCAGATAAGACAGAACCCCCTCCAGTACTTGCCCCCACAGAAAAACAAGAATGTTCGTTTAGGGGCACAGCAGAGAAATCAACTTTGAAGACCCAGTTATAATATAAAGGAGAGAGCATATGAGCACAAACATTGCTCCACCCAGTAATTACCTGCTTACTCTGGGGTTTTTCGGGTTCAAAGTCATGATTAGCTCCAGCAGACAGACCCCAGGTTGGCCATAAGAAAATAGCTCTGTTCATTATATTTGGCAGTACCAGGGATGGGGTGGTACTATAAGCCACATACTATTATGTTTAGGTTTCCTCCAACCTAAAATAAAAAAAAGTGTTTTGATTTATGTATTTAGAAACAGAAAATCAAGTCTTTTTTCTTTCTTGTTTTTCCGGAACAAATATTTGCTGATTCAGATAAGTCATAAGGAAAGCCTCCTTACTCTTGAACAGGACAAATACATTCAAAGAAATGGTTCTTTCCATTTTGATTGTAAATTGTCTGGGCCACAGGCTATCATTATACTCAGTGTGATTTTCTCTGCATCCTTTTTAACACCAGTTTTCTGGAAGCTGCCCACACCCTCCTATCCTGGGGTGCTTGGAGGGTAGTTCCAGCAGTGAAATTAGAATGATGAGTCTGCAATCATTCACCAGCCTGGCCTTCCAAGAGGGAGGATTCCTACTATCCAATGAGCATAAAGGGCTCTGAAAAGTAGTTTATTTTTCCATGGTTAGAACAGAATCATAGTATTTTGATGGGAAAAAAAGCTAAGGCAACAGGAAATAAAGAATGCTGTGATTTTATTCATCAAACCAATACCTTAAATTGACCTGGGAAACAAATCATTGCAATATTAAAAAACAAAACAAAACACCATTCATTCACTCATTTGGATAACAGCTTAAAGTAAGCATTTATTAATCATCTATTAAATGCAATACAGTGTTCTAGGAACTAAGGAGCTATTCAGATGTGCCAGGGGATCTGTGATCTCATCAATGTGGGATCTCTCTAACAATTCAAATTGCAACCATTCTTACCTGCCCATACTGTGTGACTTGTGTCCACCTTCTTCCATATATTTGACAGAGTCTAACCCATTGGTCTAGGGATGGGAAGGGGGAGAGCGGAGGAGGAACAGGGAGCCTCTATTTTCTTTTTCTCTTAAAATAATATCAGCCAGGTACATATAGATTGTCCATTAATTATCTCTCACTTATCATGTGAACAACCTATGTTCTTTATTCCTTATTCTATTACATTTCTAACTTACTTATAATAATTCTTATTATAACTTATACTTCTTTCATCTATTACATTTCTAACTTATAATTCTTTACTTGTAACTACTATGATTTGTTCACTCCTACTGTGTTTTTCTCCATTACCTTTTGGGTGATCCTCAGTTTTATCTCTTCAGACTAGAATTTTCAATGACTTATATAGCATAGTGTTTCATAAGTTTTGTCTAGATAAATAAACACTGCCTAGAGTCTGTATTTTGTTGGCCTGAGTGAGAGTCAAGGTCTCCATCTAACTCTTTTTTTAAATTAAAGTTTTGTATTTTCAAAACATATACATAGATAATTTCCAACAATCACCCTTGCAAAACATTGTGCTCCAATTTTTTTTCCCTCCCTTTCCCCCATCCCTTCCCCTACAGGCAAGTAATCCAATATATGTTAAACATGTGCAATTCTTCTATACATATTTCCACAATTATCATGCTTCATAAGAAAAAATCAGACCAGAAAGGAAAAAAAATGAGAAAGAAAACAAAATGCAAGTAAACAACAACAAAAGCAGGTGAAAATATTATATTGTGATCCATATTCAGTTTCCACAGTCCTCTCTCTGGGTGCAGATGGCTCTCTTCATCACAAGACCATTGGAACTGGCCTGAATCCCCTCACAGCTGAAAAGAGTCACATCCATCACAATTGATCATCATCTAATCTTGTTGTTGTCGTGTACAATGATCTCCTATTTCTGCCCGTTTCACTTAGCATCAGTTCATTTAAGTCTCTCCAGACACTGAGATTCTTTCTTAAATTAAACTGCCAAGCACTCAAACTCTCCTGAAATGAGCACAACTCTGAGGGGATGGCCACATTGTTCAAATGTCAAATATTTATTTGCTTAAAATGCTTTTTTATAGAAAACTCAGACAAAGCAAGTTCTCACAGGGAGGTAGGAAGAAGCAACACAAGAACACTCTCAAGTTGTCTCTGAAGAACCTTGGGATTGATTGGAAGACACGAGAAACACTGGTACAGCACCGGCCAACGTGGCAAACTCTATCAAATTGTTCTATGAATGAAACATAGCTCAAAAAAAACATGAAATGCACAAATTTAGAGACATCTCCACCCCAAATGATTACATGAACTACTTGTGCCTGACCTGTAGCAAAGCCTGATGAACTCCTATTAGTCTGATCAGCCACAGTTGGACACATTGTACTTTGACCCCACAGAGATGTCATTTTGATCTTCTTTGAACACAAAGAACAACCAACCAACAGAGCCAAGGGTCTTTCTCTAAAGATCTAGACATGAACTGAATAATAATTTCCTAGTAAAAACTTTTGACATTTCTGGGGAAATTCTGGGTGGAGATGCAAGCCAGAGAGCTACTAGTAAATCAAACCCACACTGTCAGTTACAGGACATCTGTTACACTACTTTCTCAGTTAATACTCTCAGCAGGAATTTTTAGGGACATCCAAGAACAAATTCTGGAAATTTTCAAAGAACAGAAAGAAATTAAAGGAAATTAAAGTCTAGTTCAGCTTGAACTTGGGAAATGTTCAGATCTTTTGGTTTTCCTTGAATCTTAACTATGAATAATTCATTTTACATCTTCTGACTCAGTTTCCTCATTTATAAAATGGGTAATAATAATTTTTGCACTATTGACCTTAGAGAATTGTTATCAGGAAAGGGTTTTGTAAATTTAAAAAATTGTATATAAGTAGGAATTGTTAGAAGACAGACTCTAGCCACGTCAGAAGCATTGCTGAGGGATGCTAGGGGAAAAACAAAACAAAACAAAAACAACCCAAACACTTCAATTTACATTCAATGTGAAAACAAATATTTGGGTTTTATTTATTTGAGGGCTTGATTCAATTTAACTTTTTTCTGGATTTCTTACAATATGAAAGACAATGATTAGAAAAATAGTGAAGGAACTTTGTGCTATTGTTTTAGCATATGGTCCAAAAATCAGTTAAAGTCCTCCAATAGCAACTGCATTATTTTATTTTATTGGAGATTTATTATTGCCCTTTCATTTCTTCCATAGTTCTGAAACTCTCCTTTTCACTCAACTCTTCTTTATAACAAAGAAAAACATTTAAGCAAATGCTCAGGCAAAAATCAACTGATACAAGGATATGTCTGACCAGCATATACCTCTCCTAATCTCCCTTCCTTCTAGGCCTTCCATCTGCTGATTAGTTCCAATTTATCCTGTATATATCTTGTTTGTACATAGTCATTCACATGTTGCTTCCCCCATTAGACTGTGAGCGCCTCAAAAACAGGGACTGTCTTTGGCATTTCATTGTATCCTTACCACTTAGCATACTGCCTAGCACATAGTAGTTGCCTAAAAAATGTTTATCAGCAGAATATTAGTATGTTTATTTTTCCATAGCTATCCTAACATTTAACTTTTAAAAATTATCTTGCAATTCAATGAATGTTAGGTGAAAATTCAAACTTGTTTTAATTTGTATTTCAAGCAATCAATAATTATTAAGTACCTTCTATATGCATTGGTCTCATTACTAAATGATTTGGAACAATTTTTCATATTGTTAATCACCATTTACATTTCTTCATCTGAATATTGTATTATATTGTATAATATCATTTGATTACTTTGATCAGTCAATCAATAAATCAAATAAACAATCAATCAATAAATATTTGGTAAGCGCCTACTAAGTGCCAGACACTGTGCTATATGTTGAGGATACAAAAAAGAGACGAAGACAAACCCTGGCCTCAAGAATCTCACAATCTAAAGGGGGAGACAACAAACAAATCTATATCACAAGCTACATGCAGAATTAATAGGAAATGATTAACAGAGAGAAGCCACTAGGATTAGGAGATATTGGGAATAACTTCCAATAGAAGAATGGATTTTAGTTAAGACTTAAAGAGAGCCAGGAAATATTGAAGAATGGTTTTTGTGTCAGTTCTTTACATGGCAGACCTCTATTAGAGATATATTTTTGTTCGACCATTTCTCTTCTTGTTCTATCAATAGGTCAGCATTTATTAAATACCTACTGTGTACCAGGCTCTCTGTTAGGGACTGCAGCTTTTATCTGTACTAATTTTGTTTTTACAGAAGTTTTTTTTTTTTTTTTTAATTTATGTAACCAAAACTGTGTGTTTTATCTTTTATGATCATTCATCTCTTTTGTTTGGTTAAAAATCATGGTTTCTGAAAGGTACAGCCTGTTGTATTCCTCTCTCTGTCTCTTTGTCTCTCTCTGTCTCTGTCTCTGTTTCTGTCTCTCTGTGTCTCTCTTTTTCTCTCTGTCTCTCTTTTTCTCTGTCTCTGGCTCTCTCTCTCTCTCTCTCTCTCTGTCTGTTTCTCTCTCTCTCTCTCTGTCTCTCTGATTCTGTCTCTCTTTCTTTGCCTCTTTTTCTTTGTGTGTGTCTCTCTTCTCTGTGTCTCTGTGTCTCTGTCTCTTTTCTCTGTCTCTAAGTCTTTTTTTAGATTTCATTTAGATGACTTGTTAGCATCTTATCTACTTTTCAATCTAAGCAACCCTTAGTATTTTGTGGCCATATTGTTAATTACCATGTACATAATTTGCGCCATTGTAAATTCATGTTAACAATATTACATGCATAGTATTACATGTATAATTGACTTAGAAATATCATTTTTGTCATCAAGGTTGAATTGATTTTCATATTATTTATCTTCCTTAGGTTCTGTAAATAGTACTTTGTAGTTATATTTCCCAAAGTGTCGAATATGTCTTCATTGGCCAATTCTCATTATTTTATGTATTTATTGGTTATTTTCAATAACACTTTTCTTTTTATAATTTCATCTTGGTTTTTGTCAACATACTTTAGCAATACTAATATTGATACCTTGATACCTTACTGAAGCTATTGTCAATTAACTGCATCATTGACTCTCAGGTCTTTTCTAAGTATGACATAAGATCATTATAGGAATAAGTATGTGTCTTATTTACTAATGTTTATAGCTTTAATTTCTCTTGGTTTAGAACTGTAACTACTATTACTGTCAAATAGGGACAGGGAAAAAGGTCACTCTTGCTTTATCTCTATCCTTATTGGAAAAGATTTCAATGTATTGAAATGCAGAAAATATCAGGTCTTGGCTATATACATATATATATATATACATACATGTTCTTTATATTTATCATTTATTATAGAAAAATAATATTTCATTACATTCATAAAACAAAATTTGTTCAACCATTTCTAAATCAATGGGTATCCGTTTTGTTACATACACAATCTATATACCTGTATTTATGTATGTTTATGTATGTATACATATATATGTGGTATGTATCTATATCTAGGGGTGTGTGTGTGTGTGTGTGTGTGTGTGTGTGTGTGTGTGTGTGTGTAATAAGGGCCCTTCTATTTTTTTTAAAGACAAGTTTTAGTATAAACAAATGCTATATTTTCTCAGAGATCATTTTTCTCGACTGTTATGTTACAGCAAAAGTTTTCACCGGCTTTCTTCTACTTTATCAGCGTGACTTACACTTTGTCTAATTAGAGCTATAACTAATTCCCAGCTATGCATAAAGATTCTTGGTCAACTCTACAAGAACCATTTCAATGTTTTGTTTTCTTGTATCTTCTCCCTTTTATTACTCAGACGGAAGCAGTGAGTTATAAATCCAAATAATTTGTCCCTCCTATCTTTATTTAAGTATGTCCATGGTAGGTTTTTGTTTTGTTCTGTTTTTAAATCCTAAGGATACCAATCTCAGGACAGAAGGGTAAAAAGAGATAGTAGATAAAGAATTGGTTGAGCAAACACATATAGGATTTGTCTAAATCTAAATGTCTTTTTTATAATGTCAAAAGGAAAAATAATTCCAATGTTGGGGCTTTTTTTTTTTTTAAACTCTCAAATGTTGTTCACACTTGAGCTACCCAAAGCATTCCTTATAAATATAAATTGTTCTCACTATGAAAGTTTGAAACCATCACACTCTCTACTACCTCTCTATCAGAGATAGTGAACAGGTCAGTGAATAAGAGATTTTAAAGGGTCACTGTCACCATACAATTGGAAATTTGACTGCAAATTGGGCTACCTTGTTTCTGAAGGTTTCGCATTTTTTTCCCTTCTATCTTCCTTCAAGTCACTTCAACAAACTCTATTAAGCCTTTACAATGTGTTGGGAACTGTGCTAGGTTTTAGAGATATAAATACGAAAAGTTACACAATCCTTGCCCTTGAGAGATGCAAAGATGAAAAAGGAAACAATCCCTGCTTTCAAGGATCTTCCAATTGAATGGAGTTAATATGACATATACATAATTATAATGGGAACTAAATTTTAAATATCACTTTAAAGTTTGCAAAGTGATTAGAATGCTCCTCTATTCCTTCTTGCAGAAGTGCAAGACTATAGATGTGAAACAACACATATGCTGTCACATTTGATTGATGTGTCAGTTTATTTTGCTGAACTGCTTTAAAAAAATTCTTTGAGATAAGAGGAGGCTTTAGGAGTCAGGGAAGGAGAAGGATACATTGAGAAATGAAGGTGATGTAAAAAAATCTGTTAAATTTTAAAAAATCTTTTCTGTCAAGTTTATGAAATACTCAACATATATCATTTCATTTGAATTTCACAACAATCCTCTGAGAGTTATCTTTTATCTTTTCCCAACAAATCACTATTCCTCCAAATGTCCCTAATTTTTTTATTAATTACACTATGCTTATATTCTTTCAGGTTCTCATCCTTGGCATATCATTATTTCTATTTTATAAGTAAGGAAAACTGAGACTGAGAGATCAAGTGACTGGCTCATAGTCAAATAGCTATAAAGAATGAGAAACAAGATATGAACTGAAGACTTCTTGATGTCAAGTACAGCACATTATCCACTGTGTCACACAGAATCTTAAAATATAGTAGAATATGAAAGGAAGAGAGGAAATCCAGCAAAATACTCTAAGAAAGTCTATGGAAGGAGATAGTTTGGTCCTGACCAAATAGATACATTTGTTTGTTAAAACAAAAGCTTTCTACCTCCCTAGTCTCTCACATCCATCCCCTTTTTGCTAATCACAAGACTGCCGTCATAATTCAGGTCCTAATCACCTCTTGTCTGCTCTATTGCAATAGCTTTCTCATTGTTTGTTATCTGTGTCTCAAGTTTCTCCTCACTCCTATCCATCATGCACATAACTGCCAAAGTGATTTTCCTGAAGAATATGTCTGATCATGTCCCTTTCCTACTCAATAAACTCCAGTGGCACTCTAACTTCCAAGATAATATACAAATTCCTATGGGTTTCTAAACCCTTAATGCCTTGACAGCCACTTACCCTCCCAGCCTTCTTACGTATAACTCCTTTTTTATTCCCCACACATTTTCCATCCTTATAGTTTCTCATTGGCTGTCCCCTACGTCTAGCATGTTCTCCCTCCTCATTTCCACCTCATAAAATTTCTTATATTCTTCACTCAACTCAAGCACTACTTTCTACAAAACCTTCTTATATCCTTTAAATTTATTCAGTATATATTTATATGTATATACATAATAGAATGTAAGCTTTTTAAGGGGATATTTTATTTTTGTCTTTATATGTCTCGTATATAGCACAATACCTGATACATAGAAGAATCCTTTAAAATGCTTAATTATTGATTATTTGAAAAGATTAATTGCAGAAGATAAAAAGAAGCAAAAGAAAAAAGACAAGTAACATAAAAATGGCTATGTATCTGGTTGAAAAAGCTGTGACAAAGGAGGGAATTGGGACTAGGAGAAAAAGAGGAATTGAGGAATGAAAAACATTAAGGAGGAGGGAAGTGGTAGCAAATATAGAAGAACAAGAAAAGCTAAGGCATTAAAGAGATCTTGGGACTATTACACTGGTAATTCTGGAACACACAATGGAAAGGAAAGAGAAGATCATGGAGGGGTAGAGCTATGATGAATAGGGAAAACTAGAAAGATTGGAAATTGCAAGGGAAGGAATAAGTGGAACAAATTCAACAATACTAGGAAGAAATTAAGCCAAGGAGGCCAGGAAGGAAATAAATATGTGAATGAGAAAGGGGAGGAGGTGGTAGGAGGAGGGGAGGAGATGGAAATAAAGGAAAAGAAAGAACAGAAGAATTTTTCTGGGCTGGCACATTTTGACTAGAGGCCATGCAAAGATTGACACATCCGTGGTGTTGACTGCAGCCTGTGAATAGGCTGCTCTGAGCAGAAGCAAACACTACTGTCGATTTCCTGCACTTCCCGGAGATGGGCCCGCTGACACTGATGGCAGTGATTGATTGGATGTCAGTGGGCTGCTTGGTACATGTAAGCAGCAATACTGGGCTAGCCTGTCCAAGTGCAAGAGGGAGGGACATAAATAATGCAACAGATGATTGAAATGGATTTAATGCTTCCAACACATTCAATCTTTCAGGGTTCACTCTGGTGAGACATTTAGAGTTTTCTTTTAAGAAGAAAAAAATTGGTAAAGTAGGACATTTTAATATCATTCTCTAGTTTTTAATCTATGTGTTTTTTTCTTTCTTTCTTTCTTTCTTTTTTAAAAGCAAATTCATCAAAGGACTGGATAGCAGGGATCACGAAGCAGATAAAATGCTGTTGAAATACAAAGAATTTGGAGAATAAAACCCAAACAAGCTCTATCTGCAAGTTGCTTGCTATAAGAGTCCATGGAGAAACTTTGAGTACTTTTATCTTCCTCATATAAGTATTCTGAGGGCTGATGAGTTCGTGGCAGTAAAATGCTATAAATTTTTTGAGCGATATAAGGAGATGCTTAGTATTCATAATACTGCATATGCAGATTCTGCATATGCCCACAGTTTAGGTTTCTGTATTTGGAGGGAAAAAAAAGATTTCTTCATCGCTAACTCCTCCAATGTGAGGATAGAGAAATGGAGCAGAAAAAGCTCAATGAGAACAACTTGACTGCTTTAGTGAAAATTGCAAGAATGGAGCATGAATCTATGGATGAATGAATTGATGGTTGCTCTGTCCAGTGAGGACTATATAAGACAATGAACCAAATCTTCATTAAGCCTCAGCTCCCTACTAAGCAAGCTATGCTGTTTTTCAGTTGTTTTCAATTTTGTCTGATTCTTCATGATCCCCTTTGTGGTTTTCTTGGCAAAGAAACTGTAATGGTTTGCCATTTCTTTCTCCAACTCATTTTATAGATGAGGAAACTGAGATAAACATTAACATTTGCCTAAAGTCACACAGTCAGTAAGGATTTCAGATCAGATTTGAACTTGGGAAAATGAGTCTTCCTGATTCCAGGCCTGGTGTTCTATCCATTGCACCATTTAGTTGTCCAAGTAAGACTTAGCCAAGCCAAAAAATAAACAAACAAACAAACAAGCATGAGAAAACAACCAAAATCAAGTGATATCAAAGTGTCTCACCTCAGGGAAATAACAGGGAGAAAGAAATTTATCAAGACTGATTTCAATCCTATATATATATATATATATATATATATTCCTTAGGAGGACTCTGCTTGAAATATTTGATCTCTTTGAAAGAGGCAAGAACATTATGGAGCTGATGCATGTTGTGTCAAATAGACATTTAGTTGGATATGATTTTCTCTTTCACTATAAAACTATTAGCAAGAATATCAATTCATATGAAAGAGTTTCCCCACGCCTTAATGGCCCCACAACTGCCCTAAGAATGAGTACACAATCACACTAATTACAGAATTACTGCTGTCTGTACTAACTTGGCAGAATAACCCTGGAAGGTGTCCATATGGTCATATATTCTCCCTATTACCTGCTACTGTATTCCCCCCAGTCCTCTCAACCCTTTTCTGCAGGGTTAGGAAAAATGATAAGATAGACTCAGAGTCACTTCCAGCTTGGATTTGTTCAAAGTTTTAAATAAACATGTTTGTTCAAATGGAGATTGGGTGGGGGAGGGAATTTACTTATTTATTTATTTTTTAATAAGGGGGAGGGAATTTAAAAAGGGGTATATAAAAAGGATGACTTTTGCCTTTCACATTGGGGTGAGTGGTAGTGGAGTATGTAGCATGCCATTAAAGTATGGAAGGGACAAGTAGTTACCATATGTTTTACAGCCCTTGGTAGAATGTATTATATAAATCCATGGTACTACTAAATCCTGCATGAGATTTGCACTGGGAGACATGGATAATGGCTGCTCCACAGGCTTTGCTGAGTGACAGTTTGTAAGACTATATACACCAGAGACATGATTTGACTCTCAGCTCAAACTATCTATATTCAAGCATCACTGAGTTTTGCCATAATCATAACAAACAGGAATGCCATTTTAAAGGACAGATGGTGATGGGGGCAGAGCATTTAGGGGAGGGTATGCTAGAAGTTTGGAAGTTTTAGCTTAAGACCAACTATTAATTTTTCCAGTCTAGGAATGTTGACTATTAGAAGGATAGACCTAACTGGTTTTCAAGAAAGAAGAGGTCAGAAATAGCAGAACATCACAAAGAAAGAAGCATGGACTAGTAAGTTCAGGACACATACATAAAAAATATAGAGAGAACGGGGTATTTGGGACTCTGGAATTTCTTTATGTGTTGGTATTCACTGAGCCAAATTAAGATGGCCTGAAGTCCATATGGGTAATTATGCCTATTCTGCTCAGTTTTACCATTTAACCAGACAATGAATGTGATATTTTCTAAACTGGAGGAAAAGAGCATTTTATTTTTGGTTCTGATACTTTTCTATATGTTTCTGAGAATTTGACAAAAAAAAGTATCATCATTCCAGTTTATTAATTTAAACAATTATTTTCTAAATGTCTTTAATATAGAACTATAGAGCTTATCATAGGGGAAATTGATAAAGTCCTTACCCCACAAGTACTAGTTGAACCCAATCCAACCTATTTGGCAATCAGGTAAAAAGAATTAGAACAGGTAAATGGGGAAGGATCAGGCTTATGGAATTTGTCTCTAATAGTTCAGGAAAAGTATGATAACATCAATTGAGTAGATGTCAACAACAAATTCAGAATTTCACCTTTCCCTCCTCCCATCTCCAAAAGAACAATCAATAGGCAATAAAAGAGATTTTGGGAGGCACTAAATCTCTTATTATAATTAAAGGGAGAGTCTAAGTAAAACTACAAAAGTGATGGAAAGAAAGGATCAATGTGTTTATTTTTTAATATTTTATTTTCTCCCAATTACATATACAGATAGTTTTTAACATTCTTTTTTTTTTTTTTTTTTTTTGGTATTATACCAATGGTTCTTCTTTTTTTTATATAGCTTTTTATTTACAAAACATATGCATGGGTAATTTTTCAACATTGCAGAACCCTCTGTTCCAACTTTTCCCCTCCTTCCCCCAACTCCCTTCCCTAGATGGGAGGTAGTCCAATACATGTTAAATATGTTAAAGTATATGCTAAATATAATATATGTATACATATTTATACAGTTATCTTGCCACACAAGAAAAATAGGACTTAGAAAGAAGGTAAAAATAACCTGGGAAGAAAAACAAAAATGCAAGCAGACAACAGAGTGAGTGGAAATGCTATGTTGTGGTCCACACTCATTTCCCATAGTTCTTTCGCTGGGTGTAGCTGGTTCTCTTCATTACTGAACAATTGGAACTGATTTGGGTCATCTCATTGTTTAACATTCAATTTTTTAAAATTCTGAGTTCTAAATGTTCTCTTTGTCCCTCTGTCTCTCTGTCTCTGTTTCTTTGTCTGTCTCTGTGTCTCTCTGTCTTTCTGATTCTGTCTCTCTTTCTGTCTCTCTCTCTCTGTCTCTTTCTCTGTTTTTCTCTTTCTGTCTCTCTCTCTGTCTCTCTCCCTTTCATCTCTCCTCTCCCTAAGATGGTAAGCAATTTAATATAGGTTATATATGTTCAATGATGTAAAACATATTTACATATTGGTCATATTGTAAAAGAAGAAACATACCAAAAGAAAAAAAAGCATGTAAAATTAAGTAACATGGAAAATAATGTTTTCCTCTGCATTCAAATTTCATCAGTACTTTCTCTGTATATAAATAGCATTTTTCATCATGAGTCCTTTGGGATTCTCTTGGATTACTGCATTATTAAAAATAGGTAAGCCATTCACAGTTGATCATTTAACATCTGTTAGTTACTGTGAACAATGTTCTGGTTCTGCTCCCTTTACTTTGCATCAGTTTATTTAAATCTTTCCAATTTTTTTTTCTGAAATCAGCATGCTTGTCATTTCTTATAGCACAATAGTATTTTATTAATTATCATATACCCAACTTGTTCAGCCATTCCCCATGGATGGGACTTACCTTAATTTCCAATTCTTTGACACCACAAAAAAGACCTCCTATAAATATTTTTATACAAATAAGCATTTTCCTTTAAAAAAATCTCTTTGGGATATATTTATTTATTTTGTTCTGAGGCTGGGGTTAAGTGACTTGCCCAGGGTCACACAGCTAGGAAGTATTAAGTGTCTGAGATCAAATTTGAACTCTGGTCCTCCTGAATTCAAGGCTGGTGCTCTATCTAGCTGTGCCACCTAGCTGCCCCTCTCTTTGGGATATAGAACTGTTGCTGTATCAAAGGGTATTGCTGGATCAAAGAGCATGCACAATTTTACTTCCCTTTGGATACACAAACTGCTCCCCTGAATGGTTTGATCAGTTCAAAAACTCTACCAATAGTGCATTTGTGTTCCAATTTTCCCATATTCCCTGTAACATTTATCATTTTTCTTTTCTGTCATATTAGCCAATCTGATAGTTGTGAAGTGGTATCTTAGAATTATTTTAATTTCCATTTCTTTAATCAAAAATGATTTAGAACATTTTTTCATATGACTATAGATAGTTTTGATTTTTTCATCTGAAAACTGCCTGTTCATATCCTTTGATTATTTATCAATTGGGCAATGACTTGTATTTTTATAAGTTTGATTCAATTCTCTCTATATTTGAGAAATGAGGCTGTTATCAGAGAAATTAGGTGTAAAATATTTTCCCAGTTTTCTGTTTTCCTTCTAATTTTGGTTGTAATAATTTTGCTTGTGCAAAATCTTTTAAATTTAATGTAATAAAAATTATCTGTTTTACATCTTATGTAAAAGATAAAAATAAAAATCTCTATTTCTTGTTTATTCATAAATTCTTCTCTAGAGATCTGATTGTTCTCTCACTTAGGTATTATCCTTTATGTCTAAATCACAAACTTATTTTGACTTTTCTTGGTTTACAATGTAAGATATTGGTCTATCTAATGATAGTTTCTAATTATCTAATGATAATTTCTATCATACCATTTTCCAGTTTTCCCAATAGTTTTTGTCACATAGTGAGTTGTTGCCCCAAATCCTGGGTCTTAGGTTTTTATCAACTAGCAGATTTTATCTTGTGCATCTAATCTATTCCACTGAGCCATCATTCTATCTCTTAGCCAGCACCAGATAGTTTTATGATTACAGTTTTAGAATACAATTTGAGATTTGGTATGGCCATCTTTCATCTCAAGTTTTTTTTTTTTTTTCATTAATTCCCTTCATATTCTTGATCTTTTGTTCTTCCAAATTAATTTTATTATTTTTTATAACTCTACAAAATAATTTTTTGGTAATTTGTATGATATGGCACTGAATAGATAAATTAATTTAGGTGGAGTCCCCATTTTTATTATATTGGTTCAGCTTTCCCATAAGTAATTGATATTTTCCAAATTATTTAGATCTGAATTAATTTATGTGAAAAGTGTTTTGTAATCATGTTTATATAGTTCTTGGATTTGTCTTGGCAGGTAGACTCCCAAATATTTTATACTGTCCATAGTTACTTTAATTAGAATTTTTCTTTCTATTCCTTGCTGCTGGGTTTTATTGATGATATATAGAAATGTATAGGCTAGATGGCTCTGTAGTTAGAGTGCCAGACCTAGAGTCAGGAAGATCTAAGTTCAATGCGCATCACCTACAATCATATCAGATGTGGGATCCTGGTTGCAAATCACTTTTTTTAAAAAATCTGTTTGCCTCAGTTTCCCCAACTGTAAAATAACAATGCTTCCCTCCCATGGTTGTTTTGAGGATCAAATATGATAATATTTGTAAACCACTTAGCATAGTCCCTGGCACATATTAGACACCTAATAAATGCTTTTAACTGTCAATTGACTTCTTTATTCAATGTGACTATAAACAACAATATTACCTTTCTGGTCCTCAAGTTCCTCAAATATAATATTGTATCTTTAAAAGTCCTTCTTCCTTTCATAATATGATTCTATCAACTATATTAAGATTTGGTTTATGATCCAAGTGCTATAGAAGCAAAAAGTCCTGGACAAGAAAGCAACTATTTTTCCTGGTACACAATTGCACCTCCCTAAGACCATTTTCTTTCCTGAAGGGAGGATGGGGCAAGGAGGAGGAGGTTTCTGTTGAAAGTACAACACATCTTCTCAAGTAGAAATGCCTTAGAAAATTTTTACTTTTTTCAGGCTGACTTGTGCTTTCCCAACTCAGCAGGAACTAACACAGCTGATCAAAGGGATTTTATTTTTTTTTTTCTAAGAGATGGAATTTCCAAGCTGACTCTTTAAAAAAGTCCATCCTAATCACCTGGTCCTTGTTTTAATGGATTAGCAATTAAGTCTGGAGTTGTATGCTGACACAACAAATGGAAAGTAATCATGAATCTTATCCTCCAAAAACACCCTGAATTTCTCCCTGTTTTCCTATAATCCTGTAGTTATTGGATCAGAAACTCTTAGTGTGGACATAAGAATCAAAAAAATGTTCCTGCTGAAAGAGATCATCTAGTCCAGGGGTTCTGAATCTTAAGTCCATAGACCCCATGAAGGATCTATGGATGGGTTTCAGGGGGATTCATGAAAATGGATGAGGGGGAAATTAATTTTAATTTTAATCATCTCTATTTGAAATTTAGCATGACCTATCATGAATTTTAAAATATAATTCTAAGAAGAGCTTAAAGGATTCATTAGATTGCCAAAGTGACCCATGTAGAGATGTGTTGGTAAATGTTGAACAACCAGATCTCAGAAGGAGAAAATGTATGCAGGACATAATTTTAAGTTTCATCTGCAGCATCAACATTTTCTCTATCACTTTCTTAAGTCTAGGCAATCAACAACAACAACAACAAAAAATCAAGCCACAATTTGCAGAGTTTGCTGATTTCCAAGGTGTAAATGCTTAAACTGATAATTTGACAAATAGGCTTAGTGACTCCAGTACACCATGATACAAAAAAAAAAAAAAAGATTAAGAACCTTCCCTCCTTCCCCCACCATCTAGTCCAATCTCATTTTACAGAGGAAGATACTGGGCCTTAGACAAGGGTGACTTCCTTAAGGTCATATTTTTATTGAAAGCCTGAACTAGGATTAAGGTCCATCAAAACATTTAACAAATAGTTCCTGAGAGCTCACTACATACTGACCGTTTTGCTAAGCATAAATTCCTAATGTTTTGCTCTTTCCAATATACTATGATATCTTCTTTAGTTACTAAATTAACAAATTATTAACTTGATATCATTAAAGAAACTGTCTAATCCAAGGGCAATTTCAAGATGTGCCCACAGTTTGAATGGCTATGGCTTCACTGATTCCAGGGAGTACCCTCATTGATGAGGCTATAGATATCCATCCAAGTTTCAAAATCTGGCTTTGTTCTTGAGGTTTTTAGTCATGTCTAACTCTCCTAAATTTTCATGATCCCATCTGAGGTTTTCTTAGCAAAGATATTAGGGTGGTTTACCATTTCCTTCTCTGGTTCATTTTGCAAATGAGGAAACTGAGGCAAACAGGGTTAAGTGACTAGCCCAGAGTCACATAGCTGATTACTGTTTGAGGTAAAATTTGACTCAAGTTCTCCTAATTCCAGGATCAGTACTCTATCCACTGTGCCATTTGGGTGCCTATACCTAAAGCTGGCCTATTTGCAGATCATAAGCACAGGAAAATTAAGTGGATAACATAGTCAAAGGCAATATTTGAATCCAGATCTTCCTGACACTCAAGTCCAATGTCTTATCCACTGCCTCTTGTTCTTTTAGCATCCTCTTCTTTGTTTAAACCTCAGGAAACCTCCCATGTCCTCTCCCCCACAACAAACCCTATCAATCTTTTAATGCCCAGTTGAAATGCTATATTGTCTCCTTGCTTCCTGTCCTTTATTTTAGGGCCTAGCTCATTGTTCCTTCACAACATTTTCCCTGATCTCTTCCATCCATAGTGCTATCTTTATAGAGTCCTAGAATATTTAAAGCTGAAGGACCCAGAGATCAGTTCATCTCTCACCCTATGAAATTTCGAAGTGCTTCTGATCTGTCCTTATTTGACATCTATCTATCTATTGGTATTATTAACTTGCTTCCTTAATTCAATTTAATAGAATTTAACAGATTAATTGAAGACTTATTATGTACAGGACAGACAGCTAGGTGATACAGTGCCTGGAATCAGGAAGAGCTGAGTTCAAATCCAGTCTCAGATATTTATTAGCTGGATGATATTGGGCACCTTACCCCTGATTATCTCAGTTTCCTCATCTGTAAAACAAGCTGGAAAAGAAAATGACAAACCACTCCATTATCTTTGTTAAGAAAACCCCAAATGGAGATTCAGAGACATGACTGAAACTTGAATTGATATGATATTGAATAATTGAATAATTGAGTTGAATAATAACAGCATGTAGACCACTGCCCTAAGAGCTAGAGATGGAAAGAGAGAGAGAGAGAGAGAGACAGAGAGAGAGAGAGAGAGAGAGATAGAGAGAGATACAGAGAGAGAGAGACAGACAGAGAGACAGACAGAGAGACAGAGAGAGAGACAGACAGAGAGACAGAGAGAGAGAGAGAGAGAGAGAGAGAGAGAGAGAGAGAGAGAGAGAGAGAAGAGAAGAGAAGAGAAGAGAAGAGAAGAGAAGAGAAGAGAAGAGAAGAGAAGAGAAGAGAAGAGAAGAGAGAGAGAATGAGAGAGAGAGAAGAGAAGAGAAGAGAGAGAGAGAGGAAAGAGAGAGAGAGAGAGAGAGAGAGAGAAGAGAAGAGAAGAGAAGAGAAGAGAAGAGAAGAGAAGAGAAGAGAAGAGAAGAGAAGAGAGAGAGAGAGAATGAGAGAGAGAGAGAAGAGAAGAGAAGAGAGAGGAAAGAGAGAGAGAGAATTGTTTTGTCCTTCAAGTAGATTATGCTCTATTTACAAAGTAAATGCAAAATTAGTAAAAAGTAATTTCAAAAGGTCAAAGTTCTTGCTTTGATATTAGAGTTGGCCAAGTTGACTGCATTGAAAGTTGTGTAAAGAAGAAGAGTATGAAATAGGATGAAATGTAGGTGGAGCTCAAATTGTGGAAACACTTAGGAAGCCCAGGCCATCTTTAAATAACTCTAGTTGTGAGGAAATTATTCCTCATCTTGTACCAAAATTTGCTCCTCCTCCCTGTAACTTCTCTCCATTGGCTTGAGTTCTCACTCCTAATTCCTTTTCTATGTGACAAGCCTTTAACTATGTGGAGACAGTTTTTTCATTCCATTTTAAGTTTTCTCTTTTCCAGGTTTAATGACTCTGATTGCTTTGATCAATTCCCATGGAATATAACATTGGGTCCCCTTACCATTTTAGTGACTTTGGATGTAGCACTGATTGTCGAGATCCTTTTTAAAATATGATGCTCAGAACTAAGCACCAGGCTTCTGTTCCTGAACAGAACACAATGAGAATATTGCCTTCCTTGCTTTGGAAATTCTCTATCTTAGTTACATCACATTATTATTTCAAATTGGACTTATAGGACACCAAAATCTTCAGTCTTTTTTCACAGAAATGCTGTAACCACATCTCTACCATCTTAGATGTGGGCAAGTTTTTTTTTTTTTAATCCAAATGTAGGACTTAACATTTATTGTACAAATAACATGTGTGTGTATAATATATATGTGTATTATATATATATATATACACATATATATATATATACACACACACATAGCAAAGGTAGTATGGACAAGTATATAGAGCATTGGGATTTCATTCAGGAAGAAATAGTTAAAATCAAATCTTACTTCTGGTAATTGAGCAATTCATATAAGTTGTCTATGCTCCAAACAACTAATGCCTTAGGACTTATTTAAGTCATATCCCACCTAGAATTCCCTATGCTAATAAAATCATAAATCATTCTAAGGTACGTGGGTAGCATAATAGGGCATTATATTTGGTGTCAGGGAAATCCAGAGGTCTGCTGGGGCCAAATTGTAACAGGTCCCAAGAACCAATTGTAAAATTATTTTATGTGGTAATTTATAGCTAAGAAATTGGTAAATGCTACAAACCAGGGTTTCATTTCTTATTTTCTGTACTAGTGATATCAAATTCAAATAGAAACAAATTTCTCCTGATGGAATATTGGCTTAGAAAACCACAAATTAATTTTATGATGCATTATAATTTATTTTGTTAGATATTTCTCAACTACATCTAAATCTACTTTGTAGATTTTGCAGCTACAAATTAACACCTCTGGTTTAGAAGATGGTGGAGAAAATATTAAACTTAAAAGAGAGTCTTGCCTAACTCCCCCCCACCCCAAACATCCAGTTGTTAAACATTTACCAGCATACCACTAGGAAAACCCAAGTTTGCATTTTGCTTCACACTAGCTACTACTACAGGCCAAATTATTTCATCTCTTTTAGCCTTATTTTCCTCATTTGTAAAATGGAAATAATAATAGCACCTATCTCCCAGGATTGTTTGTAAGAATCAAATAAAAATGTAAAGCACTCATTGTACAAAATAAATGCTATTATTAATGATAACATTATTGTATATTTCATTTTATTAGATTCAGCTTATCACCTCAGCCCTTCTTGAGCTCTTTTTGGATGCTAATTCTCTTTCACAATATTTCAAGCTATTTTTCCCAACTCTGTGTCATCTGGAGTTTTGATAAGTATGCTATTTATATCTTCATATATGACCCTCTCTCTTCAGCTCTTGGTTTTCCCATTCACTATCTCCCATCCTGAAATTTAGAAGGTCTCCACTTCTGCCTCACAGAATCTTTCTCTTCCGCTGTTGTTTTTATTGTTTGTCCTTCAGGCTCAAAAAGGACCATGGCAATAGGAGGGGGATGCCATGATATATAAGTGGATTGGATTTGAGTGAAGAAGGGCTGTGCAAAGTCATTAGCATCACTTTCCTTCCAGAGCCATCTGGGTCCAATGGCACGATATAAATGAAGACGACTAGAAATGGCCCTCGATGCAATGGAGACCTTGACTTTTTTCTTTCTTCCTCTAATAAACAGCTCAAGCACTATCTTCTTCATGAAGTATTTTTTAATCCCCTCTAAATGCTGCTCTTCTATATCCCCAACTATTTTATATTTAACCCACTTTCCATATATTTCTATTAATTCTGCATATAATTACATGTGTCATTGTTCCATTAGTAGAATATAAGCTTCTTAGAAATATGAATTGTTGAATTCAATTGTATTTGTTTCCCCAGTATCTACCACAATCCTTGTCAAAGAAGAGCTACTTAGTATATGTTTCTTGACTGGTTAATTCATTCACATAAGTCATGGATTAAAATGTTTTAAAAAGTGATCATAGTCACCAACCTAAACATTAAGTGCTTTAATCTTTGGAAAGAACTTTACAATAACCCCAGGCAATAAATATTCATTCATTCATTTATTAATTTTTTAAGTTAAAAATATACATTGTTTTATTAATTATGTTGGGAGAGAAAAATCAGAGCAAATGGGAAAAACCATGGGAGAAATTAAAAAAAAAAAAAAAGAAAGAAATGCACATAGCATGTGTTGATTTACACTCTTTACTGCTTTCTCTGGTTGCAGATAGCATTTTCTGTCCAAAGTCTCCTGGGATTGCTTTGGATCACTGAACTATTGAGAAGAACCAAGCCTTTCATAGTTGATTATTGCACATTCTTGCTGTTATTGTGTACAATGTATTCTTGGTTTTACTTGTTTTGCTCAGTATCAGTTCATGTAAAGCATTCTTGGTCTTTCTATATTCAGCTTATTCATCAATTTTTATAGAAAAATAATATTCCACTAGGTGCTAAATATTTAGTACTGTTGTTCAATTGCCTCCAACTTTCCATGACCCCATTGGGGTTTTTCTTGGCAGAGATACTGGAATGGTTTGCCATTTCCTTGTCTGCATGAGAAAACTGAGGCAAGCAGGATTAAGTGATTTGCCCAGAGTCACATAGCTAGTAAGTGTCTGAGGCCATATTTGAACTCAGGTCAGGAAGATTCCAGTGCAATGTAACTTCCCCTACTCCAAAGTAAATACTACTTACTAATAACAAATCTGAGTAAAGGATAAACCCTGTGATAGGACAGAGAGGTCTGCAGGAATCCAAGAGAAGTCTCTCTAAAGATTAATCTTGATTTATTCATCAGCACTCTTTGAGCCTCATTATAAATCCAAAGCATTCCACTATCAGTCAGCTTTTATGCAGGAAACCAACAGTACTCTGGTAATTTGCTAATTTAGTAACCTTGTCAAAAAGTAAATGAAATTTCCTATGGATCTGACCTATGCCTGAAGAACTTATGTTAGCTCATACTGATCCCCATTCCCCTTTCTAAATGCACAAAACTCATTAATATTAGAACTATTTCACAATTTTGGCAGGAATTAACATCAAGCTTTTTGCTTTTTGGTTTCCAGAACCTATTTTGTATCATTACAAAAACTATCAGGATATTGTTCATTTTCTGCCTTCTAGCATCTCTTTCCTTCTCCTCCCAACTTCCCCTCCAGCCATTGTCATTTAGAAATCATCACCAACAATTCAGTCATCATATATGCAAGTTTTTCAATACCCTGGAACATAGTTAGTCTGGACCAAGAGATGGGAATGTATTTAGAGCAGGTAAGTGCTTTCTTCTACCAGCTCCCTTCTTTATTCCCCTTGATGTTTTTTTGTCAGGAGTTCAGAATAGTTGGTCAATAAACATTTATTAATTTTATGTCTATTATTATGTGTAGACTCTACACTAAACCCTGGAACACATGGAAGAAAACTACAATCTGAAGTCATAATGGACCATCGCCTTAACTTCAATTGTCAACATAGAGCATGGAGTTAATGAAGCCCAGATCCCTAAACAAATCCACTAAATGGTATAGACAAAAACTGCTATCTGGCATTAGAGGGAGCAATTGTTAGTCAACAGATCGTCAGACTGGGAACCTGAGGACCTTGGTGTAGTCCCATCTCTGCCATTTATCCAGTGGGTGACATTAGAGAAGTCACCCTTCTAAGTTTGTCACATGTCAACTGCACTAGCTAATGTTTAAAGTTCCTTTCAAATATAGCATTTTATGTTTCTACATCTATTTCCCAGATTAATCCTGAATAAATATTACTAAGCTCAATCCATGAATAAATATTACTAAACTCAAGGAAGGCTGGTGGATAGTTGAGATTTAACTATATTTCTTCTAAATGGGGAGAGAGAAAAAAGTTCCTTTTAGAGCATAAAATCTGGGCTGGATCCCTTAGAGTCCTGCCATTTAAATCTTTACTTCCATGATACATTTTTAACAATTCACCAAGATGATAATGATAATAGTCTTAACTCACGTGTTATGAAACACTTTCTCCCCATGAAACTGTGAGATAAGTAATTAATTAATAATAACATTTTTAGTAGAACACATGCACTAGGAGGGAACTTGACAGTTATAAGCATTGGAGATCTTGAAAGTGGGAACCCTCATTTTCCCATGGCTTAGCACAATGCCTGACACATATAGCAGATGGTCAATACACATTTGATGAACAGAAATAAATGTAGTCTAACTCCTTCTTTTTGTAAGTGAGAAAACTGAGATTGAGAAATTAGGTAATTTGTCTATTGATATTGAGTAGCAAAGGCTGAGACTAGAAGTCAGAGTTCTGAAGGGAGTCCACTCTCTTTTGAACCCCAAGAGCTTCATCCCACTTATATGCTTAAGAGCAGACAAAATCATAGGAAGTTCAAGTGTTAAATAATCACTCAGCCAGTGCTTTTCCGATGTTGCTTTCTAACAAACAGGCCACATCTGATTTGATGGCAAGAATAAAGAGTTGGAAACAGTTAGAAAATAGCAGCCATTACAAATCATGTGTCAGGTCCTTCAGGAAATTGGAGGGCCATAAATATGCAACAGCAAGCAACACTGAAGCCCAAAAGTGCAACAGCAATCTGAAAAGTGGCTACTTTAAAATGACCCCTTTTCCCTCTAGATGCTAACTTCATGTGAGACTAAAAATCTGACCTTTTCTGATAATAGCATTTGCAGTTTCAGAGACAAATGTGACAGGGGATGCCAGTCAAAGGCTCTTTAGACTTCTGTCACATGTCCCAGGTGAGTGGTACAGGTTTCAGACTGGGATCCTTATTTTTGGTGATGAATGGGGGAAGGGGGCTGGAAAGTGCTCCTCATGGTTCAAGTCAGTTCCACATTGACAATTGGAAAGGTCATTGACTCATTAATAGAAGAAAATTATCAGAATAAAAATCATATAGAGGAATTAGTTACCTAGAATTGAGTGATGTCAGGATCCTACACATTTTCTGACAGGGAGATAAGGGACTCAAGGCACAGAATGAAACCCATATTATCAGACACAGCTGGGATAGAAATAGTTTTGCTTGACTATGAACATGTAACAAAGATTTTGCTTTTTTTTATTTATTTCTATTAGGAAAGAGAAAGGGGAATGAAATAGGGGTTTGCAATAAAGTGGCCTAAAAAGGGAAGAAAATGAAAGAAAAGAGGCCCTTAGACTTTTTAAAGAAAATGCTCAGAAACACAAATAATCAAGTCAGCTTTGAAAGTTATGTGTTGAATTTCTTATAAAATTAAAAGGAAAGGCAAACTATACATAAGGGATTTACAATTTTATGTACAATTCGCTTTTTCTATTATATATAGATATATAGATAGATATAGAGATATATTTTTATAGATATCTATCTCACACACCTTTGTGTGCGCATATATGTGTTAAATATTTTCCTAAGTTAGGAACCTGACTCTTATCACACCCAGATAAGGAATGCTCTGGTCAATCAATGCCTGATCTCTTATCAGCAAGTAGGAACAAGTATAGATAGATTGCTCAATCATTCTACCTCCCCCCTGCTTCATTCCTGTTATTAAAAAAAAAAAAAATTATAAAATAATTTACCTGTACTCATAGAAGCAAAAATAATTATTTGAATAATGTGTTTAAACAATAACAATAGTTAGCATTTATATCGTGCTTTAGGTTAATAAAGCCCTTTATAAATATCATCACATTTGATTCTTATAATAACACTGGGAAGTATTATTTTTAGCCCCATTTTAATAGATGAAGAATGGGGACAGACAGAATATGTTACTTGCCAGGGTCACAGTGTTTGAGGTTGTATTGAGGTTCAGATTTTCCTAACTCCAGGTCCTGCACCTTATTCACTGTGCCACCTTGCTGACAATTATTTCATGGGCTATGTGTCTGTAACTTCTTTCAAGTCTCAGCAGAGGAAAGAGACAGGGGGAGGGACAAGTATTTCTTAAGAGGCTACTGTAAAGGCTTTATGAATATTATCTGGTTCTCATAACAACATGGGGAGGTACTTGTTACTATTAACTCTATTTTACAGTTGAGGATACTGTAACCTTATAAGTAGAATTAAGTGACTTGCCCAGTCACACAGTTACTACAAGTCTAAAGTCAAATTTTAATTCAGATATTCCTGCAGTGCTGTGGCTTTATATAACAACTCTCACAAATTACTCAATGTAGATGTGTGTCATCTGCAAATTTGATGATCATGTTGGCTATTCCTGTTGACTATATCATCAGTTCCTTGATTTTTCTGGTCTTCAAAACTATGTTTTCTCTACTGCTGGCTTATGTTGGAATTTTTGTTGGTGCCTGAATACCTTCTTGTTCTGGAGCAGATTACTATTTCCATAGTTTACTCAGTCTGACTTTTCCTCTGTAGGGTCCTCCCCTAGTTCTCCCACTGGTTGATTCCTCCTGGAGCCTTCATCTTACAGAAGGGATACTTTAAAACCATCTTCCTGCATCCAGTTACTTTCTGCTTCTCTCCCCTGTCCCACCATTTCTGCTTCCTATTTCATGTTGTCTTTTCTCCATTAGAATATAAGCTTCTTGAGACTTACATGAACTGTTGCTAAATGAAGTGAATAGAACCAAGAGAACATTACATATAGCAACAACAGGATTATGTGATGATCAGTTATGATGGACATGCTCTTTTCAACCATGAGATGATTTGAAAGACTTGAAAACTCTGAGCAATTCACTGACCAACTATGATTCCAAAGAACTAATTATGATATATACTACATACTTTCTGACAGGGAGATGATGGACTCAAGGCACAAAATGAAACCCATATTATCAGACACAGCTGGGATAGGAAATAATTTTGCTTGATTATGAATATGTAACATAGATTTTGCTTTTTTATTTTTTTATTAGGAAAGATAAGGAAATGGGAGCTTACAATAAAGTGGCCTAAAAGGGAAGAAATTTTTTTAAAAAAAGAGGTCCTTAGACTTTTTAAAGAAAATGCTCAGAAGAGAATAGAAGGAAACACAAATAATTCAGTCAGCTTTGAAAGTTATATGTTAAATTTCTTGTAAAATTAAAAGGAAAGGCAAACTGTACAAAAGGAATTCACAATTTTGTGTCCAATCCCCTTTTTCTATTTTACATATATATATATATATGTATAGGTATCTATTTTTATAGATATCTATCTCACACATTTGTGTGTGTGTTAAATATTTCCCCAAGAAACTTCATTTCCAATTGACAGCAAACCATTAATAACTATTCATTGTGTCTAGTCATTTGGCTATTTATAAATCCACTTAGCTATACTATTATTCAGCTCAAATAGCTTCATCTTCTATATAAGAATATCACAATAGACATTGTCTTACTAAGGAAGGGATTTGATCCTTATTAGAATAATTTGTGTCTTGGAGATTTCATGCTTAAGTATTTTCCATCTTCCTTGGAACAATTTTCTCTATAAAATATTAGGACATTGGATCCTACCAGTCAATTCTCTGAAACTGTTAAAAAAAACTATTCTTGTCTGGTTTTAGAGAGAAAATCCTAAGGGAATGGAGCAAAAGTGTCTAAAGAGTGGAGCAAGAAGAAAATGGGGACTAGAAGAGGAGAGGAAGAGCTATGAAGATAACTTAAGCAAGATTATAATTAGCTTTCTTTTTATCATGAGCCCAATGATAGAGTTGTTACCTATCTCCAAGTTTTCATCATTTTCACTTTAGTAACCTCTTCCTTTTATTAGTCAGAATTAGGTCTACAATAGCAATTTTTCTTGTTGCTTCTGCCACTTTCTAAAGGATGAAATCATACTTACAATGCACAAATTTATCAGCTGAACTGTTGGCAGAGGGAGAGCTATTATACAGCAGATATTTGGATAACTGACATACCCCTGTCACCATATCTTGCTATGATTTGTAATGGGTTATCCAAACTTCTCATTTAATTACTCATTTTTGTGCCCTCTAACATAGACTTATTATAATATTGCTTCTATTTTTTCCTGCTGATCTTGACCCCAATGTTTTCTATCATCTTTCCCATTTAGTTTCCTGAATTTCCTCAAATAAGTTTATATTTATGTCCTTAATATTAAACATTTCTCTGCCAACCCTTTTATTTATTTTTCCCATTTAAACAATTTGATCTTTCCATAATTATTTTCAAATGGTGAGGTCTATAACCCATCAAGTCTCAATATAATCTACAGATAATTTTCTTCCTTGATTTAGGATCTCTGATTCAGTTGATTGCTATATTTTGTGCATCTGTTTATAAAAATCTGAAGCCAAGGATTTTATTTCTGGTTCTCTTTTAGAAATCATTTCCTTGGAATAACTGGTTTCCCTTCTATTTTATATTGGGCCCACTACTCTTTAAGGCATTAGTTTTCAAGCTTTTTGATTCTAAGATCTCTTCATAACTCTCAATAATTATTGAAGATCCAACCCCACCCACAATGAAATCAGTCCCCATTTACCATATTCAAAATTTAAAATTCATTTTAATCATTATGAAAATAATTTTGATCTTTCAGACCCCTTCAGAAGATATAGAAGACCCACAGGGATCTCCAGACCATACTTCAAGAACTATTACTCTAAGTATGTAGAGTATATGGAGAATTTCCTCTCTTTCTCTCCCTTTGCAGTATAAGGCACTAAGGATTATATTTCTAAAACTCCAAGCATTTATTATGTATACTCCATCCTTAACCAATATCCCTGTTCTTCCAGTATTTTAAGTTATGGTCCAGAAATCTAAATTATTTTTTAAACATCATCTTCTTAGATAATTTTTCACTTTTCAAGTTTTCTTTCTCTTCTGAAACTGCTAACTTTAAGCAATGGTAAAAATGGAAAGAAAAAAAAACCTAACTATGCCATTAAATTTTTCAATATTTTGTCTAGCACCTCACTGTCCTTAGCAATGCTTTCTTGTAGTATCATTGAGGCCTGAATAAGTCACCAGAAATAATTGTCAGATCTGAAGAGCATCAAGAGACACTCCATCACCTCTGGGAACATACATATCTTGGAAAGACAACAGATTGCTGAGAAATAGCTGCCTCAGAAATGCCCAACACAAGAAAACAAACCACCATTATTTGTTTCTTAATCATCATATTAATAGTAGTTTAGGTTCACATACTGCTTTAATATTTACTTTAAGTACTTTAAAGCATCATCTTATTTGAACCTCACAACAAACTTTTTTTAGATAGGGAAGGAAGTATTTATATTACAAGACACTATGCTTGGAATTTTATGATTGTTATCTCATTTGAAACAACAATCCTGAGAAGTAAATGCTATTACGATTCCTATTTTACAGATGCGGAAACTGAGACAGTCTACTGGAGAAGGAATCAGATGGGTGCCAACAAGTCGTATTCTCCTTGACCATCAGAAAGAGATGGAGAAGGCCCTTAAAATGAAAACCCAGGAAACATCAGGTGGTTCCATCGCTGACTGAGCCACAGGTAACCCTAAAGAACTTTTAAATTTAGCTCTTTACATTATTAATTTTTTGATTTTTGATAAAGATGCATTGGCATTGAGTACTTCAGCTTTTTAGGCAGAGCTGCTGTTGAACACCTACCAACACTCTCACCTGTTTCCATTCAGTGGAAAACTGATACACCAGTGTGGATAGAACAGCGGCCCTTAACAAGTGATAAAATTCAGGCCTTATTAGATATAGTACAGGAGCAACTTGACCAAGGACACTTACAACCTTCTCTAAGTCCTCGGAATTTCCCTGTATTTGTTGTAAGAAAGAAATATGGAAAAATGGAAGATGTTGACTGATTTAAGAAAAGTAAATGAAGGGATAGAAACTATGGGAACTCTTTAGCCTGGATTTCCATCTCCTACTTAATTGCCTAGAGAATGGCCTCTTTGGGTTATAGACATTAAGGATTGTTTCTATTCCTTCCCTCTAGATAAGGAGGATATGAAAAAAATTGCCTTTTCAGTGCCCAACATTAACTTAACTGAGCCTTATAAAAGACATGAATGGACAGCTTTGCCACAGGGAATAAAAAATAGCTCTACTATGTGTCAAATGTATGTTGCTGCTACTCTTACTAGAAAAAGCAATTCCAAAAGTAATGTTATTACATTACATGGATGATATCTTGGGGTGTGCACCTGAGGAGGAAATGTTAGAACCATGTCTACAAAAGACCATAGAAACTCTAAGGAACTACAAATTACACATAGCTCCAGAAAAAATTCAAAGACATGCTCCTCTTCGATTTTTAGGATATGAAGTATATCCTATGGTGCTTACAGTACAAACACTTTCCTTAAGAACAGAGAAGCTAAACACCTTAAATGACTTTCAGGAATTGATAGGAAATATCCAATGAATGTGTCCAGTGTTAGGCTTGACTACTTATCAATTGCAAAAATTATATGACATTTTAAGGGGAGATAGTGCTTTAAACTCACCACGCCAGCTTACAAAAGAAGCTCGAGAGGCTTTGAGAGAAGTTGAACTGGCTTTATCCAATGAGATTAAAAGAGTCACTCAAAAACCCTTGGAAATATCAGTTTTTGCTACACAAGAGGCACCCACAGCAGTCCTTCATCAAGGAGATAGTGTGATAGAGTGGGTAAACCTCCCAGCACAACCAGAACAAAGCCTTACTCCTTACCCAGTGCTTGTGGCTAGAATTTTATTAAAGGCCATTAAATGAGCAGTATAATTATTTGGGATAAGATCTGACAAGATATGCACCTTTTATACCAGTGCTGTTATTAATGTATGCTGTGAAACCATCCCAAGAGTGGCAAATTTTATTAGCCATGGCTCCAAATTTTACACACAGGCCTCCATTAAAGATAATCTGGTTATTACTTAACTGGCAATGGATTCTTTTTTTTTTCTCTTTTTTTATTAATTTTTATAATTATAACTTTTTTTTGATAGTACATATGCATAGGTAATTTTTTTTACAACATTATCCCTTATACTCCCTTCTGTTCTGAATTTTTCCCCTCCTTCCCTCCACCCCCTCCCCTAGATGGCAGGCATTCCCATACATATTAAATATCTTATAGTATATCCTAGGTACAATATATATGTGCCGAACCGAATTTTGTTGTTGTTGTTGTTGCAAAGGAAGAATTGTATTCAGAAGGTAAAAATAATCTGGGAAGAAAAACAAAACAAAAAAAATGCTCACAGTTTACACTCATTTCACTGGCAATGGATTCTTGAAGAAAAGTTTTCTAAGGTTCATCTTAAAGGACCAACTATTTTTTACAGATGCATCCAAATATAACATTTGTGCTGTATAGTCTCATGACGTAACTATAAAGAGAGTAGTCAGAACTCCTTTTCAGTCCACTCAGCAGAATGAATTGTATGCAATCATTCTAGCTCTTACTTATTATCCAGGAGTTGTAAATATAATGTCTGATTCAGCCTATTCAGTAGGTGTGGGTCAAAGAACTTCCACAGCCCAAATAAAATTTGAAGTTTCCAATATATATCTGCTCTTTAAAGAACTTCAAGAGCAAGTGAGAAAGCATCCAGGTAAGATAATATATCTTGCATGTCCACTCTCATAGTGGACTTCCAGGTCTTTTTTTATGGAAATTCAAAAGCAGATAGCCTTCTAACCATGTTAGCCAATACTCCTTTATTTCAGGCAGCCCAAGAATCTCATTCTAAATATCATCAGGCTGCTCAAGCTTTATGCTTACAATTTGGAATAGCAATAGAGGAAGCTAGGAGCATAGTAAAAGCCTTACACTTTGCCTTCCTTTCCACACTCCTATGCTCCCTCCAGGGAAGAATCCTCGTGGTTTGAGACCCAGTGAAATTTGGCAAATGGATGTGACCCATTATAAATCTTTTGGTCCGTCTGTCTTTTATCCATATTGTAGTAGATAGCTTTTCAGGATTCACTTTTGCAATACCAGCAGCAAAAGAGACAGCCCTAGTGGTCACTGAATTCCTTATACAAACATTTGCAATTATGGGTATGCCACAAGAAATAAAAACAGATAATGGACCTGCATATACTTCTAAACATTTTGCACACTTTTGTGCACAGTATAAAATTTTACACACCACTGGCATACCCTTTAATCCTCAAGGACAGATGATAGTAGAGAGGAAAAACAGAGACATCAAGATGCTCCTCCAAAAACAAAAGAAAGGGGGAGCCACAGATAACCCTAGAGAACTTCTAAGTTTAGCTCTTTACACTATCAATTTTTTGATTTTTGATAAAGATGAACTGACTCCAGCAGACAGGTTTTATAACATGCTGAAAGGGCAGTGTCCAGTGTGAGCAGCTCCATTATCTTTTGATAATTACTAGGTGATGTGGAAAGATCCAGAAAGTTAGTGAATGGAAGGGACCAGATAGATTAACTGCTTGAGGGAGAGATTTGTTTGTATCTCTACAGCTGGAGAAGGAATAAGACGGGTGCCAATGAGCCTTGTCCATGGGAGAGAGACGGAGCAGAGCCTTGAAGTGAAGGAGAAGATCCAAGAAACATTGGGTGCTTCCATCGCTGATTGTGCCCACCACTGAAAGAGCATGGCAGTTATGGCAACTGACTCATGGATATCAAAAATTGTTAATGAGACTGATCCAGGACTTCAAAACCCTCAGAAATCATTGGAATCCCTGAGACATGATAAAACTGTTGCAGGATTTGAAAAACCTCAGGAATTATTGGATTCCCTGAGACATGATAAGACTGTTGTAGCACCTAGTAAGAACCTAACAGTTTATGTAATTTATGTATTTATGTGTAATACCTCCCATATTGATGGATTTATGTTTCAAGTCATGACCACCCTATGCTCTAAATCAAAAGAAAGGGGAAGATGTTAGGTTCAAAGTCTGCAGGAATCATTGGATTCCCTGATACATGATGAGTGTATTGCAGAGCTTCCAAACTTGCAGGGATCACTGGATTCCTTGATATGTAAAGTAATGGACAATAGATTAGTTTTGGATTATCTCTTGGCTGCTGAAGAAGGTGTGTGTGATTATTATTTATATATTCTCCTTCTAGGACTTCTGGAAATCTTTTATAATCTTGTTATATCCCTACTTGCATGTACAATTCATGTTTGTTACCACCACATTGAGCCTGCACTGGCTGTGGGGAGAGTCATCACTACTAGCCTGTGCTATATTACTATGTGCTTGTGTAATACCTCCCATGTTGATGGATTTATGTATACCTGTTTCAGGTACCCTTCAGCCCAGAGGAAACTGACTAATATCTGGTTTGACTCCCTTTTTCTTTTTGGTGTTTTCACCCCCTTTCCTGAGAAGTCAGGCAGGGTGTGACCACCTCCTTTTGGGGGTTCTCACCTTTCCTGAGAAGTCAGGGAAGGCATGATCACCTGCGTTACAAAACAAAAGAAAGTGGAACATGTAGGGGGCCAGAACTCTAAAAGGGTGTGCTTGAATCTAAGAAAGCAGGGTGGTTGTAGTTAAGTACCCAGTGTGAGATGGTGGTTCTCTAAGCATATACTTGATGTCATATAATGATGCAGTCAATCTAATTAGCGTATACTCAGGGTAATGTGTTGATATGATATTCTACCATTGCGCATGCCCAGTGTGCTGTGGTGATGTATTCGCGCTGGGGGATTTGAGGGAGTCCTGGAGACAGAGGGTGCTCTCAGCCATGGTAATCTCAGCCACAGAGAGGATTTCAGGTTCCAGATTCCAGAGGCCAGACTCCATCTTGGACAAGCCACGTGGCTGCTCTCCTTCACTGCACTCTCCCACTAAACTCAAGGCCTCGGGTTGATCCTGAGGCTCACCAAAGAGCTAGCCCTGATATTATACTCTATACTTGGTTAAGTGACTTACCCAGGGTCACATAGAAAGTAGGCATTTGAGGCAAGATTTAAGTTTAGATTTTCCTGTTTCTAAATTCAGGACTTTTACCCACTGGCCTACCCTATTGCCTCTTCTGATCAATCTTCGCTCCCCCCCTCCCCAAGGTAATTGGGGTTAAGTGACTTGCCCAGGGTCACACAGCTAGGAAGTGTTAAGTGTCTGAGATCAGATTTGAACTCAGGTCCTCCTGACTTCAGAGCTTGTGCCCACTGTGCCACCTATCTGCCCTCTCTTCTGATCATTCTTGATGGCATTTGTGAATCTCTATCATTCCTTAGACCAGTGATTCTCAAAGTGTGGTCCGGAGTATCCTGGGAGTCTCTGGAATCCTTCCAGAGGATCTACAAATTCAAAAGTATCCTTTATTTCTAATGTGGTAAATATCTATAAAAATAACCCACATAGATCAGACAGATCTTCAACTGATTATTGAGAACAAAAATTTGAGAACCATTGCCTTAGAGTACAAGAAGCTGCTTCCTTTATAGAGGATCCAGTTTCTTCAGGAGAAAAAAAAAGCCCTTGTTACTTAGGTCCAAATATTCCATGTTCCTTCTTCTTCTTCCCTTTGTCACAGTCTCCACTCCTCCCTCCTTCTGACAGTTTAGGAATAGCTTTATCTCCTCAGACTCCTGTTCTTTATTTTCCTACAGTCAATGGGACCGAACCAGCTTCTAATCTGTGGGTGGCTGGAGCGAACAAAGCAGGCTGAAGATAAGAGGGTCAGCAATCAAACAGAACTTTAGTTTCAAATTGAGGAAAACAGCATGCAAGCAAGGACACAGATTAGACATATGTGCCAGGGACCATAGACAGTGTAGGGAGGTCTCAATACTTATACCAGTGGTTGCCAGGTGAACTGTAGCCCTGATAATGAGAGGTAACTACAACAATGAGACAAGTCTGATTCATAGCAGGGCTTCATGACCAGAACGTGTCTGAGCTCGTCCAGTGCTTGTCCGAGAACACCTGGTGCTAGTCAAAGCAACCAACAATTATGTTATTTTGTCACTGGGTGAGATCGACCAAAGGATGAGAGCAAAGGATTGTTGTTATGCCAAGCTCAGGGCACAGCTTCCTTGTGGGGCTTAGCTCTAGAAAATAGGGTGTGTCCTAATATCCTGAAAAACATTTCCTCCTCTGTGTCATTTCCCCCACCCCCAATTCTTTCAAGAAAAACCTCATTCTAACTGACAATAATTCCCTAAAGGGAATTATTTCCCATATCTCTAACTCTATCACCATGGTCTCTGAGAGGATGACCAGCTTAGAATTTATTCTTCCTATTTAGCACTAGCAGAAGCACTACATGATTAATTTCCTTCCAAAATCTTACCAGGTTTCAAGGCTCAGCTCCCTTCCCAGCCGGATAATCTAGCACAGATCTTCTCAACCTCAATATCATCTCTGTCTGGAGTTCACTTCAGAGCTTAAACATTTATTATCTTATAATGTTATGGGCTTTCAAAAGCCTTATTGACTGATGCCTTTTGATTTTATTTCACAGTTATATAACCCCTCCTCTCCCTTTTCCCTAACTCCCTTCCCTCAAGAAGCCTTTTACAACGAATCAAGCAAAACCAAACTGCACATCGAACACTTTGGACTGTGTATTTAAGAGTTCACACCATAGTTTCATACCTCTTAAGTGAAAAGAGAGATGTGCATTTCCTCATATTTTCTTTCTAGTCCATATTGATCTTTCATAATGGTTTTCTAATTGTTTCATGTTTTTATGTCTTATTTCTGCCAGTGAGATTCTAAGCTTCTGAAGGTAAGAGGCACAAATTACATTTCTTTTATGCTTCCCACACCCCCTAGGACAGTATAGGTACATGGTGACTGCCCAATAGCATTCACTTGACTTGATTCAATTTGTTGACCAGCAAGGGAAAGGCTAGTGCCTTTGGCAAATAAGACAAGTAGTGATACAAAAAGACATGACATATACATAAGAAAACACTATTCTTAATACTCTCAGAAAGGAAGGAGATTAACATGTATGTAGCACATTGTGATTTAGGCACTATGCTAAGTACTTTACCAATATTATCTCAAGTGATACACATAATATGTAAATATGTAAAGCAGGTAGGTGCTTTAATTTTATTTTATTTTATTTTTATTTTGGAGAGGGATGGCAATTAGGGTTAAGTGGTACAATAACCTTGGTGATAAATACTTGTTGCTCAGTCCTATCTTACTCTTTATTACCCCATTTGAGGTTTTCTTGGCAGAGATCTTGGAATGGTTAGCCATTTCCTTCTACAGATGAAGAAACTGAGGCAAGCAGGATAAGTGACTTGCATAGAGCCACACACTAATAAGTATTTGAAGCCAGATTTGAACTCAGTTCTTCCTGACTTCAGGGCTGATGCTCTATCCACTGCACCACCTAGCAGCCCCATAGGAGCTTTTATGAGGTAAACAGAGTTTCAGTGATTTGCTCAGAGTCTGAAGCTAGATTTAAACTGAGGTCTTCTTGATCCCAGAACCAACATTCTATATTCCCTATTCCACCTAGGAATATCTTATATTACTGTCAAGTGTTTTGATTTCACTTCCAAGCATCTGAATTTCAGAAAGTACAAAGGTATCTTTGGAAGATCATTACTGCAACCAGACAAATCCAAGGACATATTTATCTTGCAACCCTGACTCTTGCCTTCATGATTACCTACAGAGTACAGGCTAATTTTTTCATTGGTCAAGACCACCTTTTACCAGATTAGATTTCTTTAGTTTATTAAAAACACACACTGTGAAAATGCTATCCTTGAAGCACAGACCTGCATATCTCTCTGGATGGGAAGCAGCGCTGCTGGCTTTGGCTCAACTTTTGGAGGAATTTCCAAATGCAAACACTTCCTGGAATAGTAAGGCCATCTGGGACTTCACTTAGCCCATTATTCCCAACCCCTTCGATCCTGAGCCATAAACTGACCCATCATTAGGACAATGTGTACTTCCTGGCCTACCATGAGCTGTAGATGCCTCTTTGCTTGAGTCCTTGAATCTCTTGGTCCCAGCCAGCCCTAATCTGCCAAGGTTCAGAACACAACTCAAGGCCAGTATTTATCTCAGTCCCTGATGTGAATATGGCCCATGAACAAAGCTGAATGTTCCCCACCAAATCACAAATCTTCATAGCACTGAAGAAAATAGGTTGCACTATCCATGTGCCTGCTGAGAAGTAGGGGCTTGTGACAGCATTGAATTCAAATGTGGAAAAATATGATGGTCCAACTGTGTCCAGTATAGTTTGATATAAGTGGGCCATCGGCTTGGGTAACCAGAATTTGACATTCTGTTGTAACAGTATTTGTGACAAATTTGTGATAAGATTTGATTTGCTTAAAGAACTGAAAGAAGAAACCTCAAAGAGCGTCTAATTAATCTCTTTCTCTCCCTTACCCCCTGCCCCCAACAGTTTTAGCAATGAATGGCCAAGGAGACTTGCCCAAAATTACACAATAAAAGAGCTATATCAGAGACAGAATCTAAGTCAAAATCCCGGAGTCTAGAGACTCTAGCATCTGTCTCCTGGCTTCCTTTGAATCTCAAGTAGTGTTCCCTTTCTTTTTTTTTTTTTTTTTTTTTTTTTCAAAAAGACAGGATTAAATATAAAACAATAAATTTCCATTTCAAACTGTATATTTTAAAAAAAAAAAAAACCTACGTGAAAAACATTATATGTTTTCAAAGCTACCCAGTTTTTCTGTGCTCCCTTCAAAGCTTTCTTTTGTTCTCTGCTATGCATTTTATTATTATTTTCCCCTACCACAGAGAAGACTATAATTAAACAAAATGTGTGTGTGTGTGTGTGTGTGTGTGTGTGTGTGTGTGTGTGTGTGTGTGTGTGTATAGTAAGACATATTTCTACTTGTCATTTCTTTCTCTAGAGATGGATAGCACCTTCTTTCAAGGGTCAACTCTTCCCATGCTTTTTAAAAATCAATGAGTTTGTCATTTCTTCTATCACTGCAGTATTTAGAATCTAACTTTCTATAAGAAGTCTAGCCCTGTCCTCTTTCTCTTAGTATTTCTTTTCTGAGACTATCCTCAGTATTTATCTCTATCCCTGATGTGAACATGGCCCATTAACAAGCTGAATGTCCCCCACCAAATCACAAATCTTCATAGCAGTGAGGAAAATAGGTTGCATCCATGTGCCCGCTGAGAAGTAGGGGCTTGTGACAGTATTGTATTCAAATGTGGAGAGAGAGATCCAATTTATCCCACATATATCTTATTCTCACATAGATATTTATATGGTTTTCCTTCATTAGAACATCTCAAAGAACCCTCAGAGTTCCTTGAGAATAGTGGCTATTTTTTGTCTTTCTTAGTACCTCCAGAACTTAACCTAGGACCTGGCATAGAGTAAGTAGGTGATTAATAAATGCTTGTGGAATGACTGACTGACCATATGTTATCAGTGTCCTGGAATTAGAAAACAACTCCTCAAAGCAATAGTTTTTGTTAGGATTTCTCAAGGGCCATAATGAGATCTATGAATTAATTTTGAAGACCACAAGATTATTTGATTATGCCTACATAAGTCTATTCAAAGGATATTTCTATTATATTAAATTAGACACTTATTTGTCTCTTTTGTATTTGTCTCTAATATTTATTTATCTCTAATAGTAATCATCTCTAGGGTGGGATAAAAAAAGGAAAAAAGTTACATGATAACTTTACTTTATATTTAAAAGAATAGCAAGTTGTATGTAATAGATTTGAAGTTTCATGGGCAATCATCTTTTTTAAAAATTCTATCATGTTATAGAAATTCTTGTCTTCATACATTTAAAAAGTAAGTAATTTCAAGTTTACATTTTATTATTGCTTCTTCTTGTTGTTATTCAGTCATTTTCAGTCCTGTCTGACATTTCAAGACTCCAGTTGGGTTTTTGTGGAAAAGGCACTGAAACTTTTTGCCATTTCCTTCAGTTCATTTTACAGATGAGGAAACTAAGGCAAATAGGGTAAGGTGGTTTGTCCAGGATCATATATCTAGTAATTGTCTGAAGTTAGATTTGAACTTAGGAAGCTGAATCTTCCTGACTGCAGACTCAGAATTCTATTCACTATGCTACTTAGCTTTTCTTTATTTATACTATTGCTACTTCATCTTCATTCTTTTCCCTATTCCTCCTAGCTCTCTTTGGCCCATATTTTCTGTCTCAGCAGTGTACCTCTAACAAGAGGAAGGATATGTAAAGAACTGAAGAAGGAGGAATAGGAATGAAAAGAGCCATTTAAAAACTTTGCAAATAGCAGCTTCTAGGGATGCATCTATAACAAGCTTTGACCCAGGATTCTAGCATACATATGTGGTTCCTTCATAGGGGAGCCCACTTGAGCCCATGCCTTTTTATTCATTCATTCACTCATTCATCAAATATGGTAGATAGAGCTTGCCTACCCTCATGGTGACCTCAGGCCCTAAGCCTCAGATCACTGAACCCAAAGTCCATTTACTCCAACCCCTTCATTTTAACTTCTGAAATCCATTCCAGCTATTTTTCTATGGGTTAGTAGACATAGTATGGGATAGTTGAGACAGTCTAGGAAGGACTATCTGGCTGTTGATGAGTTGGGTAGCACCGTTAGAACTGAATTAATAACAGGAGATATGATATCATTTACTTCTTACAAGAAGCCTGGAGATAGATATTCATTATTTCCATTTTATAGTTCAGGAAATTGAGGCAGATGGAGGTTAAATAACTTCCCATCATCACACAGCTAGTGAGTACCTAGGGTTAGATTTAAACTGAGATTTTCTAGACTTCTGGCCTAGGGCTCCCTCCCCCTAATTGCCCAAATCAGGATATACTTAATGCCTCCCTCAGGATTTCTTTTGACATGACTGCCCAACAGGAAGGATTAAAAAGGGCATCATCCCCTGGCCCAGGATCAGAGGCTCTCTGTGCCCAAATTAGACACAGATTGAAACTTTTAGTTCCAGATCTTATCTTAACATAGAAGTGATCCTCTACTCCTCAATAGGGAAATTTCTTACATGGTGTGTTTATGGGACAGGGAGAAATGGGGGAAGGATTATAAATATAAGACTCTTTGGAGATTGAGGAGTATTTTTGGTCTGTTTTCAACCTTGCCTAGTCACCCAGGACACTAGGATAAGAGATTATTGCTCCCTGGACAATAGTAAGGGCTAGCATATGGAAACCATTTTAGTAACAGAAAAAAGGTCACCTTTGCAAATTACTGACTCACTGATCTAGGTTTCTAGTGCTGGACAAATCCATGCCTTTTTTGAAAACTAAGTCAGCTAAGTACAACCCTTGGTAGTTCCTATTAAGCTGGAAGGTTCTGCATGTGAGTCAACAATGGACTGTATGCCCATTGTCTGATAATCAGTGCTAGCTAAATCAGGAGAGCTTTTTTACCTGATTGTCTGCAACTGGGCTTGATTGAGAAAATAATACCTGAACCAAAGAAATTATAGCAGAACACTTTTCACTTCCCTTCCCATTTATGATTTGTTTGCAAGTGATCTAGACAAAATAGGTTTAGGGCTTTCACCAGGCTGTTTTTTTTAAATTTAAATTCCTTGCTTCCTGTAAACATCTTCCCAATCTCTGTCTCCCCTCTCATGCTCTAACTCTATTGACTCTCAATGTTGGCGTCTTTATTGTTTATTGTATTGTGTTGGCATGTTTATTGTAAAAGTAATTTGTACAGAGCCCTGGGCTCTTTGGAGAAGAAGGTGCTGAAGAAATCTAACTGATAATTAAATATAGTAATCGTGTGAAATAAGGTTCTGGAAAGAAGCTGCTTCTATGTAGGAGAATCACAGATACATTGGCTGAAACTCCATGGCTGGGCTGAACAAGAAAGATGAATGGTTTATGGTTGAAAACAAAAGTAAATTTCCCTCTGTGAATTCTAGCATGAACTATCTAAGCAAGGGAATGAGTAGAAATGCTAGACGAGAAACAAACCAGCCAAATTATCTCCCTGTTTGTACGGGGCCGGGTTGTTGTAGACATAACAGGTGGGAATATTTACCTTCGTACCCACCCTTCTAGACATCTGAGATGTCTCTCTACTACCTGTGCCACCTGGTGGTTCCTTTGTGATGAAATCAACCAAAGAGAATTTGATGTAAGAGGGGCCATGAGCATTAATGCTGAGAAGTGATGCTACTGCATGGTGAGCAAAATGTCTTAGTATCATTGAAAGCTCTCGTGTTGTCAAGGAGGAGGGGAAAAAACACAGACCTTTCAAAAAGCAGAACTGCTGTATTAGCAACATCCTAAATGGCCTTGGGCTTTTCCTACCCAAATCTAGCTTTGAATTCTTCTACTTGTACTGTCCTTTAGCTCATATCTCTGCATCTTGTAGGGAAAAAATAGCACAGAAGAATTTATCAAAGGCTTTGGTAAAAGCTAGCTAAAATATAATTCCAACATTTCCCAGTTATATTAATCTAATACCCTTTTAAAAAAAGAAAATAAGACTAACTATAACCTGTTCTTAATGAAGCCATGCTGGTTCTCTATGATCATAGTTTATTTTTCTAAATGTGCAATAACCATTCCTTTAATAGTTCATTCTAGGATATTACCAGGAATTAAAGTAGTAGGTTCACTTGTCTACATTTTCAGACTTAAATTCTTTTTTTTTAAACAGAGATAGTTTTGCCCATTTCCAATCTCAAGGTTCTTCTTTCAGCCTTCATGGTCTTTCAGAGATTGCTGACAGTAATTCACAACTTCTTCAGCTAGTTCTTTCATTGGCCTAGAATGTAGGTCATTTGGACTTTGGAGACGATTGGGACTGTAGAGAACTTGATGGATTAACCAAATAATAAATCAACTTGATCATGCAATCCATCTTGGGTATATAGCAATACTCCAGATTGTATCCTATGCTAGACTTTACAAATAGCAATGCTGTTAACAAGAGTGTTTTCATACTTTATGAGTAATTGGCACATAAGGTAAGTGGCTGGGAAGTGCACATGGAAGGGTACTGGCTAACTCAGAAACTGCTCATAGAAGGCATCACATCTGGAATATTATAAAACAAATACAGTCAGTGAGTTTCCATAAGACTTTAAGAATTATACAAGGAATAAATGGACTGGAGCCTTTTAGATTTATGGGCATGATGATCAAGAACTACTTACTACTTTCAGTGCAAACCTCTGAAGTTTTCTTCAATTAGAACCATAGTTCTAATATAAACAATGTGCCCTGCCATGATTGGATGCTTACTATTTTAATTAATCTACATTAAGGCTTATAACTGAACAGAAAATCACCTACAAATAAAATTTTGGGACAGCCTTCAAGCAGCTTTCTCTTCTGGCGCTCCCCATTCATCCTTTCCAAAGTTCCCAAAACTCCATAGTGCTTATCAAGTGCTACAAACTCAGCTGGGAATGAGATTTTAGGCAAAACTTGAATTATCCAACTTCTTTACTCAAAACCCAGAAACCTTGGAATTATTATTAAGAAGTGTATGAATTACTGGGGATAAGTTGTTTTTTTTTTATGTAAGCATATTTTAAAAGAACAACATTATCCATTCCATCTTCAAGTTCAGGACTAATCCTCCAAGTTCTATTGATAAAGAATTCCAATTAACCCCCTATCGTTCTGGTTCTCCAACCAAGTTTATATAATCTCATGGCCTTATATACTCCAGTACCTTTTCCCCAACCTCCATCTCCATTTTTATTAGCTTTACTCCTTCCCATCTTACTCAAACACAGTTCTTCTATCTCTCAGCTCATTCCACCACGCCCTTTGGAATTCAAATTTGATTCTCAATAAACTCTCTTTTCTTCTCAAGTTTTCCACCAGAAATCCTTCTCCTTACTTACTTGAACCTAAATTTCACTCTCCCTGAAGATACTAGATCCACTATTACCCTTCCATTGTATGCTATTTGTAGTTTCTTTCATTTCCTATTTCTTATATATATATATATACTATCCTCATTCTATTTTTGTTGCTATTTTCTGCCAACCTCTGCATCACTCTCCACATTTTCTCAATAGCTGCTTTGTTATTTCTTTCATAGTCTTCTTCTCAACTCATCCATGGTCATCATCTTTGAAGAGGAGTTCTATTTTCATTCTTGAAGAACCCTCTAACAACCTGACTACACAATCCTCAACTCCAACAAGCTTCATTCTCTACCTCTATTCCACTGACAAACTGGTGAGGTCATATCTTAGATCTTCACTTTTCCCAAGATTGCCTAACTTATAAGATCTTGAAATCTGGCGTTCCATTCTCCAACTATTTCTTCCATTTTCTCAATCACAATAAATTTATCCTTTGCCCTTCCTATGACTTTTGTTCCTTATCCAAGCCCTATTCTCCTATTCCACTTTCATTTCCTTCAATACCTAGTTTAGAACCCAAGCTGCCACTTTAATGATTCATTAACCTAGAATCCCTTCCTCCTCCCTCTTAATGTCCACCATTCCCTGACATTCATCTACTTAAGCTTCTGAACTGATGAATTTCACTGAGTAAAGTCCCAAAATTTACCTGATTTTACCCAGAATAAATTTGTTAAATAACTTAGACTGAGTCTTAGTACCATTCAATAGACCTTTTTCTCTATTCACTGAATTATTTTATCATCCCCACAGAGATTGTTCCAAACCTTTCCCTCTCTCCCCAAGGTGAAAAGCACTATTTTATTTGGTTCTTAGAACAATCTTGGGAGGTCAATACTATAAGTATTATTCCCACTTAATGAATAAGAAAACTGAGATTCAGAGAAATTAAGTGAATTTCCCTCTTCTTTGAATAGGAAGGCACCTTCTGCCTGATACAAAGGGAAATGCCTTTCATGAAGCTTTAGTCAATCAGCTTTGGGTTTCTCCCAAATGGGCTGGGAGCTTTGTCATGACAGAACATTCATACCAGACTAGAATAGATATTAAGGGAAATAAAGAAAGGGGATGACTAATGGGAAGTGAGGGGTCTTGTATCAGGATTTTGTTTCGTGCTGATTCTTTTTGGATTAACTCACTACTTCATGCTATTTCAAAACCCGCCCACCTCCTAATCAACTTTAATGTTTTCTTTGGAAAAGGAGGGAAGGGGGAACTTTTGTACAAAACCATAAGAAATAGGCATTGCAGGTGCTGGGAGCACAGGCTGAAAGATTAGCAGGTTGTTTTTATCCTGCTATGTTTTGTGAGTAACTTTTAATCTTCAGTTTGGGAGTGAAGGTCAAGAGTCAAAGGAAGATAATGATGTTTCCATAAGCATATCAATCAATCAAGAACATGGTGAAAGGAGAACCCAATGGCCAAATTACATGTCACCATCAAGTACAATGCATTAGTCAGTCAACAATATTTAATAGGTGCCTAGGATTGCTAGCCCTTTAAAAAAAAAAAAGAAAAGAAAAAGAAATAATACCTCTGGCATAGAGGTCATGCTGGGTTCTCAGAGACCATGCAGATAAAATATTACTATGAAATTTTCAACAAGCACCACTTGATATAATCATCATAGCTGAGAGATAATCTTAAACTTAAAGATTTACCTATAAATTAAGCACAGTATCATGTCAATCACTTTTGGACCTGGTCAAGCAATTGTCTATAATTTATCTATAATTGTCTATAAATTGTCATTTATAGATTGATTTCTACTCAAATTTTCAAGATTTTTTCCTCAAGATTTATTCTCATAGTTTCAAGAAACTTAAAGATGCAGATTCACTTTAAGGCAAGAATTTTTAATTTGGGAACTTTTGGATCAAACTGTGCATACTCTTTGATCCTGTAGTATCTCTACTCAGCTTATATCCCAAAGAGATCATAAAGGAGGGAAAAGGACTTAGATGTACAAAAAATGTTTGTAGCAGCCCTTTTTGTAGTAGCAAGGAACTGGAAAATGAGTGAATGCCCATCAGTTGGAGAAAGGCTGAATAAGTTGTAGATATTATTGTTCTACCATTTTCCCCAAGGATTGGCCATATTCAAGGCAAGATAGTTTATTTCTAACCTCTAGGTCACTAGTTTATAAATTTTTGGTCATGATGAATCGTGAAATGGATATAAGTAAAAATAGTCCTTAGGGTAGGCAGCCCCTCTCCTTGCCATAGTGACAATATTGGAGTGGCAAGATAAGGGGTAGAAGGAGCTAAAAGCCACACCAGTTTTTGACTGTTCATGAACATTTGTTTAATTGCTGATATTTAAAATGTCATATCTTTATTCAACCACCACCAACTCAACATACCCCTGGCAGAGTGCATCAGCACTGACAATCTCACTAGACATGAAGCTGAAATTCAAAGAAGTTGCCATTAAGTGAAATGAAATCTTTATCCTTAAAGAAGTGAATAGTGGATGGGAAGAGGGGATTTCACCGTATACTTAAAAGCAACAAGAAACGTTATTTAATGCCATGTTTGAACAACTTGCCTTCATGTGCCTACAATAAAAATAAACCAAAAGAACACAATGAAGATAAATTAAAGTTTTTATGCAGGTAGAGGTTATCAATTTTTAAATTAAAAGAGCTGTTAAGAGGTCATTTAATCTACATGACAAATCAGGAATCAAGGTCCACAGAAATTGTTATTTGACAAAGTTCACATATACTAGTACAAAAATTTGAATCAAGATCCACCGACTCCAAGTTCAGAAATATTTCTAGTGTGCCTTACTGCTGCAGAAAAATTTTTTAAATTGAGACATTCTTCAAAAAAAAAAAAAAAACCTACACAGAATTTTCCAACCAAGTTAGTATAAGAAATGATACTTGATCTCTTCAATATTTAGGTTGGACACAAGGGAGGATGGCGAAAAATATGAGAAATTAAAGAGATCAAAAGCATGTAGAATACTCAGAAACCTCACAGCTGTAGATAAGGTATACTTGCTAATTAGCTGTGTGATACAGTGAATAGAGTACTGAACTCCAGCCTCAGATAATTATTAGTGAGTGACTCTGGGCATGTCACTTAGCTTGTTTGCCTCAGTTTTTTCAACTGGGGATAATAACAAAACCTAGTTTTCAAGGTTGTTGCTGAGGATCAAATCAGTTAGCATATATAATTCATTAATATATAATTTGCACTGTATAAATGGTAGTTGTTATTCATGATGCTTTCTTCAGGAAGAGAATTGGAAAATGCTAGACAGAGAGCATGAAATTACAAAATACTACTGAAAAAAAATACCAAAAAAAAAAAAAAAGACTACTTCATAACAGATAGGAACATATGGTAATGTAGGAGTCATTTCAAAGTCAGCTGTCTTTATGCATTTCAGTATATCAACCAACTAAAGCAAAATCAACATCAATATCAAATTAAGAATGCTTGCTTGAACATATGGGGGAAAGACCCTATATGTCATGAGAGGAGCTTTGACTTGACTTATTCAAATAAGTTTTTTATTTTCAAAAGTAGGAAATGGATAAAAGCAAAGGTATTGACTATGATTATAATAATTTCCTAGAGAAGTTTAACTAATGTAAAATAGACTGAAAAGACCAAAAGGCCAGAACTTAACTCAGCCAGAAAATATCCAAGAACTCTTTGCCAAGTACATAGATATGCACCCAGGGATAATACCAATTCAAATTCTAAGCTAATTTGTAAAATATTATGGAAGAGTGTGATGAAATATTATCAGTAGTTTTACTTCAGAGAATAGCAAAAGTCAGTGGAAGCTAAAAGTCTTCAGAGAATTGAGCATGAGACCAAACTAAGTCGGATTACTGGAAAGCATTTATAGATGAAATTTAAAGGATTGGGCAATCCCTCTTCTACTACCATAGTGATTATATTAAAAAAGTAAGAAAAGGGTACCAATAGTTACACTGTCTTTAGACTGTCTGTGAATATTTATTTGTTCATGAACATCAGATATATGTTGAATAAAATAGATGCCCAAGTATTTTATTTTGGCTACAATAATTTAAGTGGAATTTCTCTGCATTTCTATTATTTTTCATTCAACAAGCATTTATTAGTATACTAAGAATTAGGCCCTAGGAATAGAATTCTAAAACAAAACTATATCTGCCTTCAAAGATTTTACATCCTCTTTGATAAATACATATATACACATGTTAAATAAATATAAAATTTATACAATGGAATTTTATACATTAGAAGCTATGGGTAAAGTTCACAAGTAAAGATACCTGAACTGACCTGTGAAATAAACTAGAAATTCTGATAGCAGAGATAGAAATGAATGAATTCCAGAGGTGAGAGTGAATTCTTGTACAAAGATATAGAAATAAGAGGAAAATTTCAGTATAAAGAACAACAAAAAAGATTAAAAAAAACCAGAAAGAACAATATAAAGGAGGCAAAATATGTAATAAGCATTCAAAATTATCTTGGAACCAGATTTTGAAAGTTTTTAAGTGTCAAAAAGGAGGAGTTGCATTTTATCCTAGAAGCAATAGGGAGCCACTGGAGGCTCTTGAGTAGGAGCATGCCAAGATCAAAGGTGTACTTTAAGAATATCAACTTAGTATCTACATGCAGAATGTATGGGAGAGAAGGTAAGTTAGAGGGGTTCCATTTGTGAGATTATTTTAATGGTCAAGACAAGAGATGATGAGTATCCAAGAGAGGGGAAAGAAAATACAGATGTGAAAGAAGTTAGAGGTAGAATTAAAAAGACTTAGTAACTGATTGGATATGAGGGGTAGGAGTAAGGAGTCAAGGGTAACTTTGAAAATGTGAACACAGTCCTTGCAGTCAGGAAGAAAGGATAAACAAGGCTTGGAAACTAATTAGATTCTGGGGATGCATAATCTTTGATGTTATTAGAACCACAACATTTGGACACTAATAGTTCAGTTTTTTTTAAATATGTACAATTCTTTTAAATATATTTCCACATTTTTCATGTTGCATGAGAAAAATCAAACCAAAAGGAGAAAGAAAAACAAAGAAAAAAAGTAAAATACTATGCTTTGATCCATAGTTCTCTCTCTGGATGTGGATGGCATTTTCCATTCCAAGTTTAATGGAATTGCCTCAAATCACTGCATTGTTGAGAAGAGTTAAGACCATCAGAGTTGATCATTATACAATTTTATTGTTGTGTGTACAATGTTGATTCTGCTCATTAGCAGATGCTCACTTAGCATCAGTTTATGTCTTTCCAGGTCTTTCTGAAATTAGCCTGCTTCTCATTTCTTATGGAATAATAATATTCCATTACATTCATATTCCATAACTTATTCAGCCCTTACCCCAATTGATGGGCATCCACTCAATTTCCAGTTCCTTGACACTACAAAAAGGGCTGCTATAAGCATTTTTGCACATGTGGGTCCTTTTCCCTCTTTTATGATCTCTTTAAGATACAGATCCAGTAGAGACACTGCCGGATTAAAGCATATACACAGTTTTACAGACTTTTGACACAGTTCCTAATGCTCTCCAGAAGGATTGGATCATTTCACAATTCCATCAACAATGCATTAGTGTTCCAGTTTTCCCACCTCCCCTCTGACATTTATCATTTTCTATTCCTATCATCTTAGCTAATTTGAGAGGCATGAAGTGGCACTTTAGAATTGTCTTAATTTGTAGTTCTCTAATCAATAGTGATTTAGAACATTTTTTCATATTACCAGAAATGACTAATTTCTTCATCTGAAAATTGTCTAAGAGCTCAATTCTTGACATGAGCATGCGAGAAAGTGAAGTTGAGAAAAAAGCATGGAATTGAACCAAACACTCATTTGGATAATGGAGAGCAGTACAATTTTTAGGAAGGTATTTATGCTAGGATAACCCAATTGCAAAGATACTTCAGGATCAGTTTTAAGATAACTCAGAGAGAAAAATTCCAAAAGAAAGAAGATCATAGACAATGTGATCTAGACTGACAAACTCCCTTCAACCCCAAGCAAAGGAGACAGTGATGCACATGTCTACATTGTCATTTCTACAAACTCTTTATGAGAATTGTCTATGTACATATTGAGAGTATCCTTGACTAAAAAAAAATACAAAAGAACAGGTAAATTATCTTGATCAACTTCTCATAATAGAACAAATGTTCACGGTCACAGCGTATTACAAGATGTAAGAATATATGATACCATGGTGTCTATTATTTGTCAAGTAAAAAAATAAATTTGCCTCCATAGAATAAAATGCAATATTAAAAGTACAATCAGTTGTTTTCTATGCATATGCTGAGATTATAAGAGAATACTTTGTAAACAAAGCAGAGGTAATTATGTTTAATAATTTTCAATGATCAAACTCCAAGAAGGCATAAAATAAGGAGTATAGATTCCATAAAGGTATTTACCACTGTTCTGGAAGATAATCTGTCCAGAGTCTAAATGGGAAAGATGTTTCCCACAGAAAGGGAAGTTCTCTAATTGTTCCTTTTGGCAGGTAACATTATGCTAATTGGATCAAACCCTGGAACACTATAGGTTCTTCTTCATAAAATACTTCGCCATTCATAAGAGATCCTGAATAGCATTCTATCTTCCTCTCTACACCTAAGTGGATTAGGAATCCATACAGGATAAATTAAATAGATGAAGAATTAATATTCACTAATTATGACATGGGCTGTCCTTCAGCTAGTCCATCAATAAGTTTAGCTTGGATAGATGCTGGACTCAGAACTGAAAAGGAGGTTTGGATTATATTTGAGCAACTTTGTAGAAATCTTAATGATTTCCAATTATTCTCAGACACAAAGGGCTGTCACTTTTTTTAAAAACACTAGAAGTCTTCTAGTGACGTGATTTGCTTCCAAATCATATTCTATAACAATCACGATTGTATTGACCCAAAGATTAATAGTGAAATGGATGATGGCTATCAAGTAAGCTGCAGTATATTACTAATAATAGACTCTCTGTGAAAATGGTATCCTTAAAGAAATGTGTGCCAAGAAATGGAAGTGAGACAGACATGTAGGAAGAATGATGGATGGATACTATATTGATAGTTCAAATATAAAACTGGTATATGGAATATCAAAGTTCTATAAAGAAGGTCCCCAATTTATAGGATATCTACACTACACTCCTATGGAAGATTTATGAAAGAATTTGACAGGTTATTACCCAGAAAGAGAAGAGGGGGACGGGTTGAAATTTGCACTTTTAGAGGAAGTACCAACATTGATGAGATCCCATCAGATCATGGAAGGAGAGAAATGTAGGATTCTGGTGAGAAGACAGAACAGAAAAGGCAGACTTTAACTTTATACTCAAGCAGCTCAAGATCTAAGTGAGGAGAGAAAATATAAATAAAATCAATAAAGAACACTTTTCCAATAACTTATCTCAAGTGTGAACATTGTTGGCTAATCAATGAGCATCTATTAAGCATCTCCTATGTGTTAGTCTTTGTGCTAAGTACTAGATGTACAAAGAGTCAAAAAAGACTATTTCTGCCTTTGAGAAACTCACCATCTAATGGAAAAAAACAGCAAACAAAAAATATGTACAAACAAGCATACAGAAAATAATTAGCAGCTAGGCACAGGAATTACAGGAGTCAGAAGGCATGGCCAAACAAAGTTTTGAAACCAGAATGAGGCACATCAGAAGCCCAGGACCCAAGTTCTTAGAACTCCCAAATTTCTAGCTCTAACCTTGCTAACAAATCCTTGGTGTCTAAAATTCTGATCTGAATTATATCCTGAAGTCTGAAAATTCATTTCACAGCTTGTGAAACTTCCAGTTTATACTTCAGATTTCTCTAGGTAATAGTTGGGATTTCCTTTAACCAAGATCAAAGGTTAAGCCCTTAGTTAGCTGTTTGGTATTCTCAAAGTCCTGAAGACTCTAACAAGCATTGAATCATTAAGGAATAATTAATAAAACAAGTGTATGTGGACCGGATCACTAGCTTTTGAGACAAAGACAGAAACTATATTTTTCTTCATAATAGATGCTTATTCTATTTCCCAAGTTGGCTAATAAAATTTAAAATTCAGCTTCACCTATGGACCAGGGCTTGTTGAACAGCATTCTGTTTATAATTGTGTAACTATGGACAATCACAAATTCTATGAGCTTCAGTTTGCTTTGCATTGTAAACAGAGGATAATTATACTTACATCTACCTGCCCACTGGTTTGTTGTGACTAAAATGCTTTGTAAATTTTAAAGTCCTATATACAATATAAGTAGTTATTATAATCATCTGTAATGATGTCATAGTTGAATTTTGGATCTTAAGCCTAGCATCATATGCTTAAATTGTAGTGTCTCAAAAATAGCTTTGGCAGTAACCAGATAATTAAATACACCGAAATAAGGAAGGTTAGGCAGTTCTACTGCAATTCTAATAAATCAATTTGGCCAGTGAAGCAGTCAATGACTAGCCTCATACTACTTCCCTACAACAACCAGCATCTGCTTTCTAAGAAATTCAGTGAATCACAAAACTGGAAAGGCCCTCAGGATCTGTGATTAATTTTCTCCATCTTTATTCTTTCCCTTTCCTTTGCTTTAGAACCCTAAATTCCATCAGCTTTGGATCATCTTAGCCTTTTTAGACACTTCCAAGCACTATTGAGGAGAAAAAAAAACACTTTTGGCATGTCCCCTGCTTCCTACCTGATACAGGTTAGAGTAGATTGATTCCCTTCATTCCTGCTTGCCTCTCCTATCTAAGGACAAATGAACAGAAACAGCAAAATTGACTGGTAAAGTCACAAAGGAAATGTACTAAAGCATATGTGTATTGTAGTCAAGTTTTGTTTTTATGATTGAAATAGTAATACATGTGGGAACTTTGTGCCCTACATCTGTCAACTCTCTCTCTCTCTCTCTCTCTCCTCTCTCTCTCTCTCTCTCTCTCTCTCTCTCTCTCTCTCTCTCTCTCTCTCTCTCTCTCTCTCTCTCTGTGTGTGTGTGTGTGTGTGTGTGTGTCTCTCTCTCTGTCTCTCTCTCTGTGTCTCTTTCTCTCTCTGTCTCTCTCTCTCTCTTTCTTTCTTTCTCTGTCTCCCTCTCTCTCTTTCTATATACATTTAGAAAATGTACCCACACATCCTATTTACTCCTGAGTATAAACCTGAGATGCACAGTCACCAGAATTCAGTTGAGTATTATAGTGAGTCTATAATCCTGGGTAGAAAGCTCCATAATTCTTGGGATGGGTATGAGTTGTGATATACTCCAAGATCAGGACCAAGTATGGTATCCAAGGGTGGCTACACTTCTAAAACATATATATATATATATATATATATATATATATATATATATATATATATATATATATATATATATATATATATATATATATATATACACTTATTAATATATGACATATGTTCTATTTATCTATCTATCTATCCGTATTTGTGCTCTCTCCTTCTGCTATTGGTCTATTCTCATATCAGTCCATTGTAGTGAGAGATAATTTCACTGAACATAAAGCAGTGTCTTTTGATCTTAGCCAAATTGCCATCACTCCAATTTACTCCTAGCACTTGTTGGCTCTCTTGTTAACTCTCTTAGTTATCTTTTCAGTAACTGGGGCTCTCCATCTCTTAATAGGTCCCATAAGTCTATATGTCTTCTTTTATGTGTTAATCAGGCATCATTAAGTGCCTACTGGGTGCTGTAGAACACTAAATTCATTCACAAATGGTATTTGGAGCTTATTAGAACCCCCAATTCTTATTCTTTCTCTTTTCATTTTAGTTCAAAGATTCTAATTATGGACTTTCTCCTATTTCTTGGACCTCATAAGTTCCTTTCACATCCAGTAGCTACTGTCTCCTTCACATACATAATTACCTTCTATTTTGCATATACTTATATGTGTACAACTGGTCTTCTCCTTTAGAATATAAGTTCTTTGCAGTCTTTCCTTTTTGTCTGTGTATTTCTAGCCCTTAGCATAGTGTCTGGAATAAACAATAAATATCTATTGATTGATTGAATGGAGGTAGCAATGTCTCCCTCTTTCATATGAGCAACATATAACAGAATGTTTTTGCAAAAAAAAAAAAAAATCTACTCCCCCAGAGTTTAAGTAAGAACTAAGGTTGGTTCTAGGTGAGCTCTAGACTGTGGGTCTGGGTTAGTTCAGGTCTAGGATGGTTCCTTTGATTATGAAGTCCTTGAGGGCAGGGATTGCCATTTGCCTCTTTTTGTCTCCCCAGAGTTTAGCACAATGCCTTGCACATAGTAAGCACTTGATATATGTTTCTTGACTGACTGAGCGATCTGGGAGGAGAAGCTGGGCCCTGCCCTCAGAAAATCGGATTAATTTCAAAATCATCAGAATTTAGGGAACAATATCCAAGGGTAAGTTCTGATAAAACATAATCCCTCCACAACCCCCAGTTTCTCTGAGCTCACACAATATTCAAGCTCTCACTCTCCTGGAGAACTGCAGCATAATTTCTGTCTCTTCAGGGATAGTCTAAATCTATTCAGTAACTAAGACTCTTCTACATTTAATAAGTACTTAATAAACGCTTATTGATGCATTGAATTGTCAATCATAATGCAATTTTTGATCCTAACTAAAATGAATCCTCTGGATTCAAAGAAAGATGACTCTGGATCCTTACAGATTATTTGAAACCAGTGTGGCTTCTAGGAGAAGAGAGGCAGCAAATAAGCATCTTCTGGGTCTGAATCAGTGTCTCTGATTTTCTCTATTTACCTTCTGAATGCTCTGTGTACTCACATCTTAATAATCATATAATAGATAGTAATATCTATTCAGGCAAAAATTCCACCGTTTGTTATGCCAGTGACATCATCATCATAGCCACATGTCTAGTCCATTCCAGGTATTTGGAAATGTCCTCTTTCTTTTCATGAGTCCAGCCAGGTTTTGTTTCTCTACTTGAGCTACTTAAGCATCATTTCCTAAGTGTAATACTCAAGAGAATGTTGGGAGTTGGAAGTTGGGGGGCGGGGCAGAGGGACTGTTACCCATCAAATGGAATCAAAAGGCCTTGTGGGTAGGTTAGCTAATTTCTTCCTAAGGATTTCACTGCCATCCTAAAGGCAAACTCTAATTTTTGAACATCATGAAAACCTTCTCTCTAAGCTTAAAGTGATAGATGTCCCTTTGTAATGGATTCTCTCCTGCTGATTCTTTGCTGTCATCAATAGCCTGGGGACCCTATGTCTGAGGGTGCTCGTGACTCTTTGGGTATAGCCTCGTGCTGGTTTGCGGGATTGAGGGAAGGGCCCCAGGCAATTAAGTGTGGGATTATTAGCATCCTGATTGCTTCTTGCAAGCCAGCAATAAGTCTGAAGGCCTTGTTAACAGGGCTGTTTTTATGAACAGAAGCAGGCTCTGAAATAAAGGTCCTGTGTGCTCCTTCTGTTTGTTTGAAATCTGGAAGATGAACAAAGTTTGTGTACTCTGAAGTCAAACTCACAGCCAGTCAAGGAACATGAGCAGCCTTAATTGAGGCTTGGGGTTTGGGGGATGGGGGGGGATGTTGACATACAGGAAGGCTTTGTAAACAGGGTGGATTTGATCTTGTTGAGACAGATCCTTCTTTCATCAACCAATTGTCCATCTTGGAAGAGAAATATGGTCCTTGGTACCAGAATAACTCATTTGATGTGGCCATAATCTCCACTCTCCTCAAACACTTATGGGGGCTGGAAAGCCCCAAATCATTACTAACTGCAGCACTGGGCTAGCAGTATATAGGACTGCTGACTGACAGCCGGAGGAGCCATAATTCAGTGCCATAGTCGCAGATCACCATAGCAACCCCTCACACTAAAATAAGGACATTTGCAAATATGTATTCTGCAAAGCTTTTTTTTTTTTTTTTTGGTAGACGGGTTCAAAATAATGATGGCAGAATCAGTGACTTTAGGGACACTATCAGGAAATTGAAAGAGACAAAAGAACAAGGACTTCACATTTCTCCTTGAGCTCTGAACTTACTTCCTTCTACTCTGCCTGGAAACAGTTATTCAGTTCCTACTATATGCAAGGTACTGTGGGTGATAGTGAAATGGAAACTATAACCCTTGCACTCAAGTAGCTTTTAGTCTAGCTGGGAAGTTAAAATATTTGGACATAAAAAGCTGACTAATAATACAACAGCAAAGAGAGGTACAGACAATAGATCCTTTAGGAATTGGCTATGGCAAAGGTATTGGCAAATCATGGATACCATTCTTCTGACATCTGTCCACAGGGATTTCACCTCTCCACCATCTTGCTAGATTTGCTTCCCTTAGATTCTTCTTTTGGTGTGGGAACTGAGAGACTTGGGTTCTACTACCAATAGCACACTCATAGAAAAGTCACTTAATTTCTGTGTCTCAATTTCTCTCAAATAATTGTAAATCAGAGTTTTGGCAATTTTTCAGCAATGCCATTAATTAAATGTCACAAGTGATTGGGCTTTTAACATCAACATTCACTAAGTAATGATTTGTGGCTACAAATCATGGAGTACCCTTGTTTCAGAAGCACAAAAATTTCAAGTGACCCAAAGAACATGGCAGATTTAAATGGGCTATGGCATATGAACAGCAATGATTTGCATAAAAAAAACAATGAATGATCTCAACAATGAAAAAGACCTGAACTACTGCATTAGTCTTTTGGTAGATCTCCATGACTAAGTTTCTTCCTTACTCCAATCCATTCTCCACTCAGCTGTCAAAGTGATCTTCCTTGTGCCATCTACATCCAAAGAGAGAACTGTGGAGACTGAATGTGGATCAAAGCATAGTATATTTACCTTTGTTGTTATTTGTTTGCTTTTGTTTTTTCCTTTCTCATGTTTTTTTTTTTTTCACTTTTGGTCTGATTTTTCTTGCACAGAATGATGAATATGAAAATATGTATAATCTATATCTGATTGCTTTTTGCCTTAGGGATGGAGAAGTGAGAGAAAGGAAGAAAAAATGTGGAATACAAGGATTTGCAAAGGTGAATTCTGAAAACTATCTTGGCATGTCTTTGGGGGAAAAAATACTATTTTAAAAAAGAAAAAAAAAAAAAGAAAGGAAAAAAGTGGTTTTCCTAAAGCATAGGTCTGATAAACTCCTATAGCTCCCAATTACTTCTGGATCATATGTAAAATTCTATTTGACTTTTAAAACCCTTCACAACCTGGCCTTTGATTATCTTTTCCATCTTCATTCTCCTGCAGATATATTACAACCCAGAAATATCTGCTTTGTGCTAGTCTTTGAACAGAACACTCAGCCTCTCAATTCTATGTCTTTATGCTGTATATCTAGAGTGCTTTCCCTCCTCATCCACGTCTTCTGGCTTCCTTAACTGCTTTCAAAACTTAAATCCCATCTTATTTAAGCCTTTCTCATTCCCCCTCTCTCATTGCTAGTACTCTCCCTCAGAAATCTTTCATTTGCACTGTATATATCTCCTATGTATTATTTTTATGCTGTTTACCCTATTAGAATGTGACTCCTTGAAGACGGGAATGGTCTTTTGTCTTTCTTTATAAACCTAGAACTTAGCACAGTGTCCCGAACAAAGTAAATGATTAATAATTAATTATTGACTCACTGACAAACTGAATATGGCACTAGTGCCTACAAAATGCTCAAAGATGTAAAAGTGGGTCTGTAGCATATTGGGTAGATCTTCTGTGGAAGAATTTTTGGAAGGATATTGATATGAGTCAGATAAAATCAGAGAATCAGTGGAGTGATCTGACTCAGTGGAGGAAATATCCATTATGAGGAAGCTCTCAAATTCAGTGACATATCAAAATATGGCTTTGTTGTCTAGCGTATATAGTAAAGGGGATGAGAAAGCAATAAGCATTAATTTGACACTGTGCCAAGCACTATTACAAATATTATCTCTTTTGATCCTTACAACAATCCTAGAAGGTAGGTAATAGTATTACTTCCATTTTACAGGTGAGAAAACTGAGGCAAACAGGATTAAATGATTTGTTCAAGATAATAAGTGTCTAAAGCTGGATTTGAACTTGTCTAAAGCTGGATTTGAACTCCAGGCCTCCAGATGAAGTACTCTATCCACTGTACCGCCTAGGTCTCTGGAAGATAGCACTGGATTTAGAATCAGAAGATTACTTAAAAACCTGACCTTGAGAATTAGCTTTGCCTCTGGGGCCTCAGTTTGTTTATATTTAAAATGAAGGTGTTGAACTGGATGGTCTCTAAGGTTTCTTTCATCTTTAAATCCCATTCTTGATATTTTCACAACATAGTATTTTCCACCTTCTTTGTTGTTGTTACTGTTTGCTTGTTTCTTTTTTCTCTTTTTTTTCTTTTTTGTTCTGATTTTTCTTGTGCAACATAATAAATGTAGAAATGCTTAACCTATACTGGATTTTTGCTGTCTAGGGAGGGGGAAAGTGGAGAGGAAGGGAGAAAAATATCTAACACAAAGTTTTGCAAGGATGAATGTTGAAAACTATCTTTGCATGTATTTTAAAAAATAAAAAGCTATTTTTAAAAAAAGAGGTAAAATGGGGGGAAATAAAGCTATTAGCCACTTTTTTAAAAAATGAGGGGCAGCTAGTTGATGCAGTGGATAGAAGACCAGTCCTGAAATCAGGAGGACCTAAGTTCAAATCTAGCCTTAGATGCTTAACACTTCCTAATTGTGTGATCCTGGGCAAGTCACTTAACCCTGATTGCCTCAGCAAAGGGAAAAAAAAAAAAGAATGACCCATTTTTATTGAATAATCTTGCCTAATGGGCTAACTCAGCAAAGAGGTGCTATATTGTTATCGTCATTTAAGTATAATCTATTTATTTCTTCATTCACTCATATCTCTGCTTTACAAATGTGGAAGAGTAAAATTTACTCTGAGTTCATTATCCCCATTTCTTAAGGAATTTGAAGAGGTAAAGAGAAAGGGAGCCTTCACCAAAGTCCAAAACAAGCCAAGATGGCCAGAGCCATTCTAATATTAAACAATTTGTGCTTGTTATGTTGCTCTTTATTTTAACCTAGTAAATCCTTTGGTTTGTTCATATATATATATGTCCTTCTGGGTTTAAATAGAGTTATGGGAGACAGTTAGTCATTAAGCATTTATTAAGTGTTTACTGCGTGCCAGGAACTGTTGACCAAGATTCAACTCCTGGCTTTCCTATGGCTACCTGTATCATCTTGGCCAAGTCTTCCTGGGCCTTAGGATCCTCATCTTTAAAATGAGTGGGTTGAACAATATGAACTCCAAGATCATTTTCAGCTCTAAATCTATAATCCTAGAATCTAATGATTACGACTATCTGTCACGATTTTAGCTGAAAATTTCCATTTCTTTTTCCCTAGGACATTTCTTTACAGATACAAATATAATTTTCTACTAGGTGAATTTTTTTTAAAAGTCCTATTGTTGTCATGGTTTCCTTCTAATAACTCTGTGACTTGTCTTTTAAATGGTCACAGTTATTAAATTATCTTCACACTGAATGGCTAATACTTAGAAATAATCTGGAGAGTTTTGAATCTGGCAGGTAGGGTTGGTAAAGATAGAAACAGAGAACAGATCCTGTTGTACCACTGTTATAAGCACATATCATGGTCCAGAAAAATATTTGGTGGTGTTGAGTTATCAGCCATGTGTTTCAGTGTCATCTTTGAAAGTATTCAGGCTCAGACAGTCTCCAATTCAAACAAAGACATTTATTTGGGGGGTAATGTACCCAAAAGGCTTTTCTCCTTAAGGCAAAGAGGCAGTCCAACAGAGTAAGGCAAGGGTTTAGATAGAGAAGGGAGAGTAAAAAAGAACAGGAGAATTGGGCAAAACAGAAAAATTGGACAATCTCAAACACATTTGGACAATCTCAGATAAGATGGGTATGGGGAAAATCTCTGTGATGAGATATAATGGATATGCATGGGGAAAATCCTTGTTCTAGTGAGGATGGAGAGAAAGAGAGACAGAGAAACAGAGACACAGAAAGAGAGAGATAGACAGAGAGACAGAGACAGAGAGAGAAAGGAGAGAGACACAGAGAGAGAATTAATATGAATACTAGGACAAAGGCAGCAGCTAAGATTCCATCAATGGTATTATGCTACCAACCCTTTCCTGTTATTCTAGAGATACATGGATAGATGTATCTATCCAAGAAGTTTGGAAAATGAAGAAATTGCTGCAAAACATAGCACTGACCTAGTCTGACTTGGGATCTGAAGGACCACAAACAGAAACGAAGTTTGTCTAAATTGTTTGAGGAAAGCTAGAAGGACACGGATGCAGCAGCCCATTCAGCCCAACTCCAGTTATTCAAGTATGGCCCACAAGGAATGTTATAGTTTTTTTCCATAATATAAGATTTATAACCTATAACCAATCAATCCATCAATAAACATTTATTAAGTGCCTACCATGTGCCAGGAATTGTGCTAAGCACTGGGGAGACAAAAAGACAAAAGACAGTCTCTGACATTCAGGAAATCATAACCCACCTTCAAGCAAGTTGTTAACTGATGGCTAAAAGCAAACTGGGAGAAACCAGGTTGGTCAGGAAGTACACCATTTCCTACATACATATCTGAAAGAACGCAGAAGTAAGAATAAGTTTCTTTACCACTTAAAAAAAAAGGACAAATTAAAGTATTCTTTTGAAAATTTTGTTTAAATTCTCCTTATTCTTCTTGTTGTTGTTCATCCTTTGTTCTCAAAGAGGATCAATGATATCAGGAAGGTGATATCTTGACTTTTATATGAATTGGATAGAATGGGGCAGTGCTGTGTAAAGTCATCAGCCTCACTCTGTCCTCCAGGCATCAGAGTCCAGTGGCAACTGGTGTTAGCCCTGGACGCAGTGGGTAATCTTTCCTTTCTAAATTAAGGCCTTTCCTAAGTCTCAGTCTGAGGCAAAACCCATTCAATAACCAAGGAGTAGGCAAGAATTATTTTTTTCCTCTTATTCTTAAAGTGGCCAAATAATCACATCCAATATGAGCTAGCTAATTCCTCCTTTGTCAAGCATCCAAAGTAGTGTTTTGTACCAATAAATTTTTAAATTAAAGGATTATAAATTCATAGGGCCATAGTATCACAGGTTTAGAATTAGAAGGGACAATAAGAGTCCCTTTTTTGAGTCTAAATTTCAGTCTAACCCGTAATTTACAGATGAAGAAACTGAGGTACTTATCCACTATTTTGTAACTAGTAAATAAAATTTTCACTCAAAAAATTAATTCAGTAGAAAATATAGTGGGGTAGGCTAATTGTACTCTATTTCAAAGTCCGATTCTTTTTGTACAGCAAAATAACTGTTTGGACATGTATACATATATTGTATTTAACTTATACTTTAACATATTTAACATGTATTGGTCAACCTGCCATCTGGGGGAAGGGGTGGAGAGAAGGAAGGGAAAAGTTGGGACAAAAGGTTTTGTAATTGTCAATGCTGAAAATTACCCATGCATATATCTTGTAAATAAAAAGCTATAATTTTTTTAAAAAGAAAATATAGTGGGGGAAATTATTGGATTTGGACTTAGAAGGTTTGGGTCTGGATCTTGGTTCTGACATTTACCATCTGAATGATCACAGAGAAGGCACTTAACTTCTCAGTAAGAATGGAGTTGGGGCCCAGGAATGTCAAATTCTCTACCTACAGAACTCCAGAGTGCTGCTGAAATCTATTAAAATGTAATTGGGAAATGTTTAACAAGATAAATAATATTAAGTTATGGCTTTCTAAGTCCATATGTGATTTGCATGGGCAGGGATGTGTTTATCCCTTTCTATTAGAGATTGACACCATTTGACTAGATAATCTCTAAAGTTCTTTCTGGTTCCAATATTCTGTGGTTACATAAATAAATGAATCTTCTTTCCCTCACAGGCTTCTTTGGTACTTAAAGTTGAACAAAAGGGTGACCTTTCAATTCTCCAAAGTAAGCTGCAGCTCTCAAGACAGAATTTCCTTTTTAGGAAAGACAGAAGGGGACATCACTGCCATATGCAGATCCATGTGAAAAAGATATTCTACAGAGCTTTCAAGGCACTATTGCCATTCAATGAAAGCTTTGTTCCAGGATTGATCTTGTTTTACCTGGTCCCTTGAGCCATATCTAGAGTTGAGAAAACGAGGCTTTGTCCTAGTGTCCTGGGAAGCAGAAGTCAGAGGGATGTTCCAACAATCACCATCTCTTCTTCAAGGAGAAGACCCCACTTTTAGTTGGGTCACAATAAGATCAGATTTGCTGCTCTTTTGGCTTTCAGTGTCAAAATAATATGGAATTACCTTTCTATACATGAGCCAGAATAACTCTTTGTGGTATTTAAAGTATTGCTCTTATCCCCAAAAGTCTGTAGCTTCCCTTTTACCATAATCAGGATCATTCTCCTTCCCTGCTGTTATTGCATTCTGCTGCACACTGAGCAAGCCTGCTTTTCTCTGTTAAGTGTCAAGAGAGTTTAGATTTTAGAACTAAAAGAGGAATTAGAAATTATCTAGTCCCTCTTACTAGGCTTATACCCCAAGGAAGACATTGATAGGAAGAAAATTCCCATACACACCAAAATATTTATAGCAGGGCTTTTTTTGATAGCAAAGAATTGGAAACAAAGTAGATGCCCATCATTTGGGGAATTGGGGAAACAAAATGTGGGACATGAATGTAATGAAATATTACTGTGCTCTAAGAAATGATGAAGGTGGTGAATACTGAGTAGCAAGGATGGATCTACATGAACTGATACAGAGTGAAGTAAGCAGAGCAGAGAAATCAATATACAAAATGACAATTAAAATGGAAAGAATTAACACACACATACAAATTAGGGTAGCTGACTAATGTGGAAATATGTTTAGGATGATTGTACATATATAATCTATATCAGATTCCTCTAGGGGAGGAGGGAGGAAAGGGAGAAAAAGTTGGAACTCAAAATCTTATAAAAATGAATATTATTAAGTATCTTTACAAGTAATTAGAAAAATAAAGTACTATTAACTGGCAAAAAAGTGAATGTAGCAAAATTATAAATATCAAGAGTGACTTGAATGAAGAGATATGAGTACTCCCAACTGAATCCTTCATGGAGGTGGGAGGATAAAAGGTACTGCCCTCACATGTTTTTGGATTTTTCAATTTATTGATCAATTTTTTTTTCTTTTTGAAAATACTATTTGTTGCATGAGATAACCTTTTAGGAGGTTAGGAGAGGGGTAACTAATGATATAAAAAACAAAATCAATAGAAACTTGCTTTTTACATATGATCTAGGTTAATCTACTCACTTTATGGATGAGACTCAGTGAGATGAAGGCATCTGTCTAAGGATATACATCTAGAAAGTGGTAGAAGGAGGATTCAGATTCACAAAGTTCTAGTCTAATGCTCCTCCACCTTCTTATACCATGAACAAGTCTTGAGTAAAAGTTTTTAGTTCCAAAAGGAGTTATTGTGGCAAAGTTATCAGGTAACTATTCTTTATTACAGTAAGTGCTCAATAAATGCTTTGTGATTGACAAATATGTTTAAATATATGTAAAGGAAAAATGTTTAAATGGAAAATGATGCATATGTAAAAAAAACATTTATAAGAGCTCTTTTTGTGGTGGCAGAGATGCCCAAGGGGGAATGGCTGAACAAGTTAGGATATGCAAATGTAATAAAATAATATGGTTCCATAAGAAACAACAAAGAAAATGGTTTCAGAGAAACTTGGCAAGGCTTGAATGAATTTATGCAGAATGAAGTATATAGAACTATGACCAATAATTTATACAATGACAGCAACATTAGCAAAACAAACAATTTCAAAAGACTTAAGAATTCTGATCAATTCAGTGATCAACCTTCTTCTAGGGGACTAATTGTGAATAATATTTCTACTTTTTGAGAAAGAAGTAATAGAATAAATATTTAGACGTAATCAATATGGGGCTTTGTTTTTTCCTTGACTATAAATATGTTACATAAAGTTTCATTGTTGGGGAAAATAGAGATGGGAAAGAGAAAATAAAGGCTTCCTAAAATTTAAAATTATTTTTTTTAATTTAAAATTCTTTAAATTTAAAAATGAAGAGAAAAATACGTGATGCTTATCAATTTGAGAATGGCTAAGCAAATTATGATATAGAGATGTAATGGAATAGTATTGTGAGATGAGAAAAAGCAAAGAGGACAGTTTCAGAGAAACTTGACTTGTATTAATTTATGTAGAACAAATTGAGCAGAACCAGGATAACAATTCATATGGTAACATTATAAAAAAGAAACAACTTTGAAAGACTAAGAATTCCATTGATTCCATTGATGATGTATTTTACTTACCTCCGAACAGAGAAGTGATTTATTTAGCAGAAATTTGTTTTGCTTGACTGTGCATATTTAAAATTTGTTTTGTTTTTTTTCTTTTTCAATAATGAAGGGGCAAGAAATAGGCTAAATTTCAGAAGCACAAGTGAAAAGGTATGAGGGGAGGAAGAGTCTACAATTAGAATTGGTAAACAGTGGGAAAGATAGATTAGGAAAGGTTAAAGTCAAGTCAGAAAACCTTTATTAAACACCTGTTCTGTCCCAGGCACTGTGCTAAGCACTGAAGTTACAAGGAAAGATAAAAGACAGTTCAGTTCCTCCCTTCATGGAGTTCACAATCTAGTGAGGAAGACAAAATGAGGACAACTGTGTACCAAAAATGTATGTACAAGATAAATTGAATATTTAGCGTGGACTTGAAGACTACTTATAGCTATTAACTGGTATTTTCATCTGGCTATGAAGGTTTGGGTGTGAAAGCAAGGAGAGAAGCTAACTTGGTTAAAACATATACATTAAGCACTAGCCACAAATTTGAGCTCTTCCAATTAGACATACACGGAAAAGTTCAATTTTTTTACATATCATTTTTTCCTATTGCTTTAGTTTAGAATTCTCATACTCAGGGGCAGGTGTGCTTGCCTTGAAGCTGTATGTACACATAGCCAATGATATCCATTAGTTCAATCATTTAGAAAGGGGAGGAAGACTAGAGAAGCTATTTATGTGGACTTAAATAGGCCAAAAACAAATATCTTAAATTCATTTAGCATTTTAAGATTTGCAAAGCATTTAGCATGTATCATTTCACTGTCTCTTTTTAGCATTCCTGTGAGGTATTCAGATACATAGTATAATGGATAGAATTCTGGATCTGGAATCAGAAAATATCTTTGTAAGTTCCGACAAATACTAATTTTGTGACATTGGGCAAGTCACTTAACTGTGCTTGCCTCAGTTTCCTTATCTGTAAAATGAGCTGGAGAAGAAAATGACAAACAATTCTAGTATCCTACCTAAGAAAACCCCAAATAGGGTCATGAAAAGTCAAACACAACTAGAAAATGACTCAATAACAAATGAGGCATTTGTCCTTTTTATTCCCATTTTATAGATATGAAAATTCGAGGCCTAGAGAGGTAGAGTGATTTACTAATGTAGTACGGGTCTATTGTGGAATCTGAATCTAGGTTCTTCTGATTTCTACTTTATTGTACTATCGATTACACCAAGCTGCCACTATGAAAATCCTTACTTGTCTAAAAGTTGTATTTTTTAACAAGGATTGTATAAACATAGAATACATTCACTGCAAATCTGTGCTTGTTTTCTCATCAGTTTGTGACATAGAGAGTAGGAAAAAAGGAGAAAGGGAAGATAGAAAGAAGAGCTTCAATTACTGAGGAGAAGTCCAATGAAAGAAGGCATTTGATTAAGTTTTAGAGGCAGCTGGGAAGTACAGTTGATAGGCTCAGGAGCACAAGTTCAAACCCAGCCTCAGATCCTTGACAGTTACTATATATGTGATCTTGGACAAATGATTTAATCCCAATGGCCTAAAAACAAAAAGGAGAAGAAAAAGAAGAAAGAGCTTTGGATTACAGTAGTGGTTCAGGCTTCTAAAGGATGTTGTATATATTCTATTCTGGGATATTTTGCAGACAAGAAGAAACAATCAATAGACTCTCCCACTGTCCATGTAGAAGTGCTGGAAGCATTTGCCTCATTCCTTCCAGTTTTACAATATTGTGATTTTTTCATCTGACAACTCCAAATTAATAAGAAAAAAGAAAAGTAAATAATGAAACTAGGGACACCCCATTGTGGCAGCCTAGGTGTGCATGCCTTTATTTTCCTTAGTACCCAGGATAAAGCAATGATTCTGAGGTTTAGAGATGAGATGCTAAATTCAATCTTAACTATGGCTAATAAATAACAGCAAGAAAAATCATTTTATATTTCTGACCAAATTCCACACCCACACATCATAGCAGGATGTGAATGCCTCCATCACTACATCATTGGAGGCCCAGCGATCCCCAATAAGCAGGTGGTAGCTAGCTGGCTTCCCTGTTTTATAAGGTGGCATTTTGCACTGACCCTTGAGCTTTGCTTGCCTTTAATTAGGAGGCACTCTCCTGGCATAATGATACTTTTTTATTTTTTTCATTAGAGCTTTTTATTTACAAATCATATGCATTCCAACATTGACCCTTGCAAAACCTTCTGTTCCAACTTTTCCTCTCCTTTCCCTACCCCCTCCCCTAGCTGGCAGGTAGTCTAATACATGTTAAATGTGTTAAATATATGTTAGATCCAATATATGTATATATATTTATAGTTACCTTGCTGCACAAGAAAAATCAGATCAAGAAGGAAGAAAAAGAAAAACTGAGAAAGAAAACAAAAAGCAAGCAAATAACAACAGAGTGAGTGAGAATGATATGTTGTGGTCCACACTCAGCTCCCACAATCCTCCTCTGGATGTAGATGGCTCTCTTCATCACGAACAAATGGAACTGACCGGAATCACCTCACAGTGGAAAAGAGCCATGTCCATCAGAATTGATCATCATATAGTCTTCTTGTTGCTGTGTATAATGATCTCCTGGTTCTGCTCCCTTCACTCAGCATCAGTTCATGTAAGTCTCTTCAGAACTCTCTGAAATCATCCTGCTGGTCATTAATACTTTTTTCTAACAGAGCTTGGGTCTCTAAGAGGAGCTCCTCAAAATATCAGAGTTCCTGCATGATCTAATCCTATGGACTGAAATTTACAGCTTCTTAACTTCTTCCCATAGGAAGACTTCCCATGGTCATATAGGCTGACCCATATACCAGACCATATGAAAGCCCTATGATACCCTGGGTACACTGCACAAGAGTCCCTACACTGGTGCTTACTGCCTTCTGGTGAACAGCGATTATTTCTGTTCTGATCAGAAATTCTAAGAGTCTTCCCTTCCCAGTTTGATTATTTTGAGAAGCCAAACTAGGCCATCTTTTGCCTCAATTCTTACCTAGTTTTAATTACTGAATGGATGTTGCCTCAAACAAATTGAGACCTATGAAAGACCTTAGCTAAAAAGGACTAGGTCTCCAACTGCAATCTAGGCCATCTCCAGTCATCCTGACCTATGTCTTGCCACTCTATCCAGATGTCTCAGAAGGAGAGAATGAGGCAATGACTTTGCACAGTTCTCCTTCACTCAAATTCAATTCATTTGTAAATCTAGACATCACCCTCCTGACATCATTGGTCCAATAAAATCACCAAACTGTTTGTGTTAAATTAATGAATTTCCAGTTCCCTTGTCTATAAAATGAAATAGATGGAGCAGATGACATCTGAAGTCCCTTTCAATACTATATTTATTTTTGTATTATCTTTTCATCTTTTAATTCTTTTTTTGGAATTTTAAAAAAATTTTTATTAAAGCTTTTTATTTTCAATACATATGGATGGATAATTTTTTAACATTGACCCTTGCATAGCCTTGTGTTCCAAAATTTCCCCTCCTTTCCTCCACTCCCTACCCTGGATGGCAAGCAATCCAATATATGTTATACATGTTAAAATATATCTTAAATCCAATATATGTAAATATACTTATAAAACTATCTTGCTGCATAAGGAAAATGAGATCAAAAAGGAAAGAAAATAAGAAAACAAAATGCAAGCAAACAACAACAAAAAGAGTGAGAATATCATGTTATGCTCTACACTCAGTTCCCACAGTCCTCTCTTTGGGTGTAGATGGTTCTCTTCATCACAAGATCTTGGAACTGGCCTGAATCATTTCATTACTGGAAAGAGTCATGTTCATCAGATTTGATTGTTGTATAATATTGCTGTTGCTGTGTACAATGATCTCCTAGTTCTGCTCAGTTCGTTTTGTACAATGCTGTATTTATGATTCTATAATCAGTTCAGGAACTCCCAAACTAAAACAGTTTTTTTTTAATTTTTAAAATATATTTTCCCCTAATTATATCTTGAAAGAACTTTAAAACATTTTTTAAGGTTTTGAGTTCCAGATTCTATCCCTTTTTCCCTTCTTGCCCTCCCTATTCCCTGAAATAGTAAGCAATCAGATAGAGATTATCCATGTGCAATTTGTAAAACATTTCCATATTAATCATTTTGCACAAGAAGACTTGAATAAAAGGAAAAAGAATGAAAGAAAATTAAATATACCATGCTTCAGTTTGTGTTCAAACAATATCAGCTCTTTCTCTGGAGGTTGATACTTTGTATCATCATTAGTACTTTGGGATCATCTTGGATCATTGTATTGTTGAGAATATCGAAGCCATTCACAATTCTTCACAGTAAAATATTGCTGTTACTGTATACAATATTATCCTGGTTCTATTCACTTCACTTTACATCTGTTCATGTAAGTTTGTTTGGTTTTTTTTTCTCAGGTTTTTTTTTTTAACATCCTACTTGTCATTTCTTATAGCACAATAATATTCTATCACAATCATTTTTTAAAAGAACAATCAACAAATAATTGCTAATCATTTGCTATGCATTAGGCACTGTGGGTATACAAAGTTCAAAATGAAATAGTGCCTGCCCTTAAAGAACTAATATTCTATATTAGGGGGAGAAACACAAAAGAGACAAATATAGACACAATTTTTTCATGGAGTTTATTTTCAATTCAGATATAATTTCCTTAGCATTGGGAATTCCCAGTGAAGAAACTTCCTATCTCAATATAGGTTAGTATTGCTCTGAATTTAGGGTCCAGGAGAATTGCTTGGAGCACTGAGTAAGTGACTTGCCTAGGATTGATCACCCAGCCAATGAGATTCAGAGATAGAACTTGAAGCCCGGTTTTCTTGATTCAGAGGCCAGATCTCTATCCATTATGCCATGTTATCTACATATCTCCAGGTAGACTACAAAATAATTAAAAGTTCATTATGGGAGAAGACTAGAAACTTAGGGGATCGAGGAAATCTTCACATAGAAGCCAGTAACTGAGCTGAGCTATTAAGGAATCTGGAGATTCTAAGAGGTGAGGTGAAGGAAGCATTTCTGGAGTCGGAAACAGTTCAAGCAAAGGCATAGAGTTTGGAGATAATATATCATGTATAAGGAAAAGTCAGAAAACCATTCGACTGGACAAGACTGGAAAGATAGGTTGAAAGGAGACTGTGAAGACTTTTAAATGTCAAGTTGTTGTCATTTTGTTTTCAGTCTTATCCAACTCTTCCTGACCCTATTTGGGGTTTTCCTGGCTTGTCATTTCATTTTACAGATGAGGAAACTGAGTCCAGCAGGGTTAAGTGACTCGCCCAGGATCACACAGTTAAGTAAATGTCTGAGGATGGATTTGAAGTCAGGTCTTCCTAAATTCAGGCTTCCTACACTCTATCCACCATGTCACCTACTCGCCAAATGCCAAGTAGAGGAGTTTAAATTTGATCCTACATCTACTGAGTGGGTAGGATGACAAGGTCAAGGTGCACTTTAGGAAAATCTCATCAGTGATTATGGGGAGATTAGATTGGGTAGGGGAGAGACAGCAGACCAAGATTCCAATTATTTCATTAGTATGAGACAAACTCTTTGTACTAACTGATCACAGTTCGTTTTACTCTTTACTTAGGAACTTAATGAGTGTCTATGGCTAAAAGCATTTATCACTTGGTGACTGATCTTCAATAGATGACTTTCTACATTTTTAGGAAGATTAGGCCTCAGGAAATAGATGGAATCTCTCTGGGCCTGCACCCCATCCCTTCCATTGTGATAGAATCTACCAGAGCTCCCACTGGCCCTCCACATCATTTTATCTGAGCTCACTTCATTAGGATGCCCACACAGGATGCAAAGCAGAACATCGATTCCCTTTTTTTTTTTTTTTTTTTTGTCATGGAGCTGATGGATGCATTTTCAATTCAAGCATCCTCTGTTCCACTAAACTGTTCCACACATTAGGAATCTTTTCAAAAAAATTTTTAATTGGAAAAAAAGATGGAACTTTTGGAATGTTACAGTGGAACTCACTTTATTTACCATGAGTAGCACACATTTGTGTCAGATAAAATGAGTTTTGGGGTCACAGTATCTCAGGGACAGACAGAACCTCAGAGGTCACCAGACTGATCTTCTTGTTGTCCCTTATTACACAACACTCCAGGTTTGATCTCTATGTCTTTGCAGGGCTTTTTTCCAAGGTTAGAATGCCCTTCCTCCTCACCCCTTAGAATCTGTACATTCCTTCAAAGCTCAGCTCTAGCATCAGTATCTACATAAGAACTCCCTGGTTTTCTTCATGGCTGGTGCTCCTCCAATTAAGTTTTATTTATTTTGTACCATTTATTGTAGCATTTATTTTGACAGAGTGACTCAGGAGATTTGAACTTCTCCCTGGGGCACCTTTGTTCAGTGGGTAAGGGGGAAAGGGGAAGATTGGAAGGATTCTTGGTTTTAGTCTTGAAGGCTTCTTCCACAATTTCAGTAATCAGCTCTAAGCTGATGATTTTTAGATCCATTTATCCAATCCTAATCTCCCTCCCTTGCATTTTCAGTTGCCTTTTGGACATATCGAATTTAATTATCTTAATTCAACATATCCAAAACTGAACTTATTATCTCCACCTCTAAATCCTCCTCTTTTCTGAACTGCTCTGTTGCTGCTCTTAGACCATATGCAATCTATGAGGATTTTTCTCTTGGACCATCTCTCCTCTGACACCATCATCACTCTGGTATAAGACATATCACCTTTCTCTTAGACTATTATTATAGCAAGATGGTAGGACTCCTTGCCACAAGATTTTCTCCATTCCAGTACATGTTCCACCCAGCTGCCAGAGCTATCTTCCTAAGCATCAGATGTGACAATCTTACCCCCACACACATATCAAGTCTTACCATTCCAGCAGTTCCTTATTACTAGGATCAATTAGAAAATCCTGCAACATTCAAAGCCCTTTATAACCTGGCTTCTTCCTAACTTTACAGTCTTATCCCCTCCTCTTAATAGTTTTATTTTTTTTCAATTACATCTAAAGATGGTTTTCAACATTTACTTTTATAAGATTTTGATTTTCATTTTTTCTCCTTCCCTCTCCTTTTTCCTCTCCAAGACAGCAAGCAATCTGACATGAGTTATACATGTACGATCATATTAAATACATTTCCACATTAGTCATGCTGTGAAAGAAGAATTAGAACAAAAGGGCAAAACCATGAGCAAGAAATAAAGCCAAAAAAAAAAAAAAAAAGCTTTGATCTGCATTCAGACTCCATAGTTCTTTCTCTAGATGTGGATAGCATTTTTCCTCATGAATCTTGGAATCATCTTGGATTAATTGTCTTAATTGTCTTGCATTGCTGAGAAGAGCTAAGTCTATCAAAGTTGTTCATTGAACAATGTATTTTCCAGTCTTCTTACACCTTACTCCATTCACTCATCTCCCTATATACTGCCAGGCAGTGAGTGACTCCAGTCTCCTTATCATTATTCACACAAAATACTCTATTGTCAGATTCCAGCATTTTTACTAGTAATTCCCTATGACTGCAATGCTTTCCCTCCTCATCTTTGTCTGCTGGCTTCCTTCAGGTAAAATCCCACTATGAAAAGCTAATTTGGATCCCACTTACCGCTAATATCATCCCTCTGTCGATTATCTCCAATTTATCCTACATATGCTTATTTATGCATTATTGTTTTCATGTTCATTGAGAGCAAAGACTGGGGTTTTTTTTTTTGCCTTTATTTATACTCCTAGAACTTAGCACAGTGCCTGGAATACAGTAAGTGCTTAATACGTGCTTGTTGACTGAGTGACTTAAAAGGAATTTGGCCATCCAGTCATTGTAAAGACCCCATGGATAAAAAATGTCCTACTGCTTAGATTTCAATTCATATTTGAATAGACAGTAAAGAAAGACAGTCAGGGGAGAATAGAAATAGTTCAGGTCCACTGGGGCCTGGGTAGAATTGATTTTGGCACCCAAACCAATGAATCTGGTAAGTTTTTATAGGGTTTTTATCTAGGATAGACAGAATCAGACTTGGGGCATGGGTAAGGATCTAGGAACCTGGACCTGGAGAATGATGCTGATTCAGGCAAGTAGGAGATTCCTAGAGCTAATTATAGAATTCTTGGCCTGGAATCAGGAAGACTCATCTTCATGAGTTCAAATACAGCAGCAGATACTATCATTCTGAGCAAGTCACTTAACCCTTTTTGCTTTGATTTCTCCATCTGTAATATGGGTTAGAGAAGAAAATGGCAAACCATTTTAGTATCTTTGCCAAGAAAAACCCAAATGGAGTCACCAACAGTCTGATATGACTTAAATCACTGAATAATGACCACAAGGTGGGGAAAGCCTTTCTGTTGTTTCTGCCCATCCTATTTTAACAGAGTGACTCAGGAGATTTGAACTTCTCCCATTTTGTTTAACAGGGTGGGTCCCTATACCTAATCTCCAAGGGACCTTCCAACTCTCGGTCTCTGTTCCATGTGGGGTCACAGTGAATACTACTTCCCTTTCCACATGCTCAGAAATTATTCTTTTCATAACATGTACAATTAGACCAGAATTTGAAGCTGAGTTCTCTGGCTTTTAAAAGATTCATGTTCTTCTGCTTCCTTTAAAAGTTCTGATCTCCATGATTTTTCTGAGATCATGTGACAGTGCCTAGTTGTTGTGCTATAATAATGGCTTACATTACATGGTGCTTTGAGGATTGCAAAGGGCTTTACAAATATATATCAATTGGTCTTCACAACTCTTGGGGATAGATGCTATTATCCCCATTTTATGGTTGAAGAAACAGACAAATAAGCCAAAGTAATTTGCCCAAAGTCACACAGCTGCTAAATATCTAAAGGTAGTTATCAATCAAGAAACATTTATAAGTGCCTATGTGCCAGGCACTGTGCCAAGCAAGATGGGAAAAGGGGCCCAGCCCTGAAGGAACTTACAATCCAACATCCTAAAATATATATGCAAAATAAGCAATATACATGATAAATAAGAAATTATTAACTGAGGGAAGGGTGCTGGAATTAAGAGGGATAAAGAAAAGCTTTCCATAAAAAGTGGGATTTTAGTTGGAACTTAAAGAAAACCAGGTTAGAAGTAAGAGAGAAGGGAGAGGGATTCTAGTATGGAGGATTTGAATTCAGGCCTTTCTGATTGCAGGCCCAATATTCTATACAGGACACCAGCTGACTGCCTCTACTTTATTTTTCCATATAAGCCTTTGTTTCCCTTATTCAGGCTGAGACATTATGTTCCCAATTTTATCCTTATACCTGATGATGATTTAACTTTAATGCTTGAGGGATGGAAGGAATAGTAAACTATCAAAAATGATAATCATTTTAATTTCCCCCTGCAGTGTGGTTTAGGCAATTTATTTGTTGTTGTGATATAATTCTCAGTAACTGCCCATTATACTGTGTGTGTGTATGATGGCATGGCAAATCTCTCCTATGGCTAGAGTATTCTTTCACAATGCTATCTTTGTTATAGCTATAATTTTCTTTTTAAATTTACCTTATGTACTCTACATATCAAAGTGCCAATGTGCTTTCTATAATCCCTCCTCCCCTTCCAATTTCCCCTCTTCTAATAAATCCTTTTTGACTAATCCAGGCCAAGGGCAGTTATTCTCAACAAGAGCAATATTATTTTCTTTTCTCAAATACATTTTTCAAAGTCTATCATTCTAAGAAAAATCATTGACAGTGGTTGAGTAGCCATACAATGCAGGCTGGTGACAAAGATGTACAAAGCAAGCATTTTGAATTGATAGTGGTGGGGGGATTAAGAGTAGGAGAAATTCAAAAAGTCACAGAAATTGTCAAGGTAGTACAGTGATGGAAACATTTCTCAACCACTTTTATTAAAGAAAAGAGGAAAAAAAACAATAAGGAGGAAACAAGGACAAAATCCAAGCTCTAGTTTCTTTCTGTTATGGTTTATTTTGTAACCCCCAAGCTAGGTTTCCAAATGGCATATAGCTGTCAAGAGACAAAAAGATTCTTTCATTCATTCATTCATTTGAGTTAGAATCATACTTTTTTTTATTCTTAACCTCATCTATCTTTAACTTCAACATTTACTGAGGCCTATTTTACATAAAAATGCAATGCTAGGTGCCAGGGATACAAAAACAAACAATATTCAAACAGTCCCTGATGTCAAGCTTACATTCTCCTGAGAGGAAACATGTGCACATATAATTAAGTATAAAATAGACTCAAAGTAATGCAAATTTCAAAAAGGACATACTATTAAAAACTGAGGAGAGTTAGGAAAAACTTTCCATAGGGGTTGGTGACTGAGTTATGCTTTGTGAAAATGGATGGGGATTAATTAATTCCATGGGGAAAAGGTAAGGAAGAAGAATGCATTCCATCCCTCAAAGGTTACCTGTGCTGAGCGAGAGATCTGGGTGATGGAACATTGTTTATGGATAACAACTAGCAGGCCAATTTGACTAGAATAAAGGGAAAGAATATGAAGTGTATAGAAGCCAGAATGTGGAGAGCTCATAGAGAACATCTGAAAATAGCACCTCACTTAAGCAGGTCTTATCATTCATATATGGCATCTGAAAATGAGACCTTACCAAAAGCCAAAAACAGGTTTTATCTGGCCCTGAAAAGACTAATTTGGAAGGGAAAGGGGACAGGAAAATGTCCCTTTCATAAAAAGACTTCTTTAAGACCTTTTTTCCCCTCAGAACTGCTTATCCGCAGCTAGGGAAAAGTAGAGACCAAGTCCCATTGCAATGAACAACAGACTGTTATATAACATGTTTACATACCACATTTTTGGCATAGTATGGTTTTCTTTTGATGTCTAAATTTGTTTTGAGTGCTTGGCATTTTTAATTAGACCCACCCACCTGGTCCTACAACCACTGTGGGCACAGGGGAGATGAGGGCACAGTAGGGGCAGAGTGCAGCAGTGTCTCCTACCCAGCAAAGGAGATAGAATTATGAGGAAGGGATGTCCAGATGTGGAGGAGCCTGACTTGGAAGAATTGGGAAATTGTTCTGAAAAGGCGCTGACTGAGGAAGAGTGCAGATGTGAGTTCACCTTCAGCCAAAAAAAAAAAAAAAAAAAGAAAGAAAGAAAGAAAGAAATCAGAAAGAGGAACAAAAGGTCACAACAGAATTTTTAAGAGAATATTTATACGCCCTTGGAAACATTATAACTTTGAGAGGATAAGATCTCAAAGTGAACATTCTGTTTGCCTGGCATGTAAAGAAACATAATACATTAACTTTGTCACATCTAGGGGAAAAAATGAACATGTTTTCCCATTTGTTCTTCAATTATATTGATTTTTTTTTTTTACAAAAGTTGCTTTAAAACACACATATTTTATTATATTCCAAAAACCTAAGTATTCTTCCTTTCAAAATTTAAAACTATTAAACTATTCAAGTAATTAATGTTTAAAGAGCAATAATCAGAGCACTGAGCCTGAAGTCAGAAAGACCTGAATTCAAATTGCTATTTAGATACTCACTAGTCACTTACTGGGCAAGTCACAACTTCTGTTTCCCTCAACCCAATGAAGAAGGAAATAGTAAACCACTACAGTGGTCTTTGTCAAGGAAGCCTCCATTTAAGGTCAAAAAGAGTTAGAATAACAATAATTAATGCTTAAAGCTGCACTAAGACTTTAGGGACATTGTCTATTATACACATATATGCAACTGTAAGGGTATAAAAGCTGCTATGATATTGAAATCCAATGGGTTCCAAAGTTGCTTGGGGCAAGTAGGGATTTGAACATTTGTTGTGATTCCACCTGAGGAAGTGCTATTTGTAATGAGACATGATTGAGTTGAAAATAGAAATAAAGACAAAATAGAAGTTTATAAAAAGATCTAACTACAGAGTGGAAGAGGCTGGGGAAGAAAAAAAGAGTCTAGGTCTATAAAATGTAAAAAAAAAAATGGATTGTTTCCCTCTGTTTTCAAGTAAATCATTCTAGGCCTAGAGTCTTCATGGATTTGTTAGCACTAACTAGCTGGGATCCTTTAAGTTTGTAACCTTAACCCCTGGGCTTCATTTGCACCTACCTCTTGGTATAGTGATGAGGCTCAAATGAGATAATATATGTAAAGCACTTTGCATGCTTTAAATGTCAACGATTATTATTCACATGTTCTCTTTTTCCATTCTTTCTCTAATTTTCCTCCTCCAAAGGTTTAAAGCACTGGAAATAGGGGGTGGAGATAGAGAGGGGAAAGGTTTCCTCAGCTCAAATAGCTGCAGGGAGAAATAGCTGCAGCTTGGTTTAAGAGAAAGATGCCTGGACTGACAGTAATGGGAAGGGCCTCTAGTCCGGCTTTGCTAGTGGGATCTAGGGGACCACCTCATCTAACCTCTGGACTTCTGTTTCCTCTTCTGTAATTCCAGGAGGATTATTCTATCCACTGTACCACCTAACTGCCCTATAGGTAACACCAATAGTAGATAGCATTTACATAGTACTTTAATTTGCAATGTTATTTACAATTATTACCTCACTTTATTCTTACAGGTAGTAGCAAAGTGAATCGAGTGCCAGGCCTGGAATCAGGAAGACTCATCTTCCTAACTTCAAATCACTTACTAGTTGTGTAAATTTGACCAAGTCATTGAACCCTATTGCCTCAGTTTCCTATAAAATGAGCTGGTAAAGGAAATGGCAAACCACTTTAGTATTGAAGAGGTTCGGGGTTCCTGGAGGTCAGGGAACCAAATGAAGAAGCTCAGCTCTCCTTGATTCCCAGTGGTCAGGGAGCCAGATGAAGAGGTTCAGGGTTGTGTCCCCAAATGATGAGGTTCTGCTCAGGGTCCCCTCAATTCCCCTAGGATTAGGTGCAGAGCAGGGAGTTGTGGGAACCCCTTTGGTCAGTGCAGAGATCCTTCATAAAGGAATTTACAAACCCAAAAAGCTAGACTGGCATAAAGAAGTTTATTATTGTCATTGGGAAGTCAGCCTTTGCTAGAAAGACTGAATTCCTTGATGGCAGGTCCTGACAGAGGGGTGTAAAGTTGCTAGTGGAAGAGTCCTGGCAGAAAGAGTTTCTAGCAGAGAAATCCTATAGCAGAGAAATCCCAATAGAGAGGTGAATAAAGTCTTATAAGGGAAATAGGTGAGAAAGATAAAGAAGAGGTAACGCTGAAAGAGAATATCATTTCAGCAGGCAGAGGGTTGCAGCTGAACAAGCTACTTTAGGCCTTCTGCAAGAAGTGAGCCTTAAGTTGCCTCTTTTTTATAATTGAAACCTCTGCTAGAAGCTGGGGGCAGCTCTTGATGGGGGCTAGGAGCAGTTTCAGCTAGAATAAGAATAGAAAATCTTGGAACTGAATGAGTATTTCTGGGCTAATCTCCAATTCAAATGGTCCTGGACTCAACTAGTCCCATCCAGATAACAGAATCACTTTATCTTGATTCCCTGGGGTGGGTCTCTCTGGGGAGAGCTTAGCATTCTCCCCCCCCCCCCCAAAGTCAGAGAGAAAGAGTTTCCAAGCTCCCCTCATCAGTAGCTTTGCCAAGAAAACCCAAAATAGGGTCATGAAGAATTGGACATGATTGAAATGACTAAACAACAAATTTTCTTCACAACTCTGAAAATTAGGTGCTTTTATTATTCCCATTTTACAGATAAAGAAATTGACTCAGATAGGAGTTAAATGACTTGTCCGGAATTACATAACTAGTACAATAGAATTTTAATTCAGGTGGTCTTGACTCCACATCCAATGTTTTTGTAAAAATGCTTTTGTAAAAGTGAAGGTCTGCACCAAAGGATTTCTAAGTTTTCTTTCCCAAACAAGACCACATGCAAAAAACAGCTTCACTGGAGGGCACATTTCTTAATGGAAGTAGACATTTAACACCTAATCTCTGCTGACATAATTTTCCAAACTCTTGCCTAATAAAGACTCCAGTTTGCTTTTTTAAGAGTGGAGCTAGAGTTCATTAAGACACTCTTTAAATGCCTGGGCTCTCCACTTCCGGTCCTCCATAGTAGCAATCACTGGATTTACTCTCCTGCAGCAGGTCCCACCTTGGGTTGTGTTTTTGAAAAGGCTCTTATCTCCTTCTGGTTTGTTTATATGAGCGTTATTATTGTTATTGTTGTTTCAATCAGCTAGGGAAGACCTTACCTGCCCTTTGTTAGCATCTGTTGTTTGTTGAAACACCTGGAGTCCCTTATCTGCAATTTTCAGTACCGGTTGGTTGACATTTAAAGGGCTGGCAGACCTGGGGATTCTTCCCTTTTTTTTTTTTTTTTTTTTTTTTTTTTTTTTTAACAGAAGCCCCATTTTGGATCTGAAGAGCTGAAAGAAGGGGGCAAAAATGGAGGAAGGATGGTCTAAACTCTAAAGAATGAATTGAAGGTGTTTGGCTTACCCTCAAGACTGGGAGCTCAGATGTCAAACTTACCTCAAGGAACCATGGCCCTACTTCATCCCTGAATGACTGCTAACCAAAACATTTCCTGTTTTCTGAGGAAGGGAAAAGAGGCTTCACCTGTGCCTTCTTGATGCTGATAAACCATTGGATCAATGGGACTTGGAAAAGAAGTTTGCTGAAGGAATCTTGGAACTATTGATTATAATAATCTTCCCTCATTCTATAGATGGGGAAATAAGTCCAATCTTCTGACTCCAATTCCACCTTGCTGCCCACCATACCACATTATTTTCTCTATTAAAAGAATCCTAGTATTAAGAACGGAAAGGGAATCTAGAGCCCATTGAGTTCAACACCCTCATTGGGTGTCAATTGTTAAATTTCATTGTAAACATTTACACTAATGAAATTGGATTTACTGTTTTGTCTAGATTTAAGTGTTGGAGAGAATGTTAATGATGCAGATTAAACCAAAAAGTGTGTTTTGCTTACATTCCTCACCCACCTACTCAGAGCCACTAAGTTAAATATTAACAGTACACACCTCTTAGGCTGAGGACTCATCCAAGACCACACAGAAGTCTGGAGACAAACCCGATTTCCTTGATTTTAGATTGAGAGAAAATTATTTGTGTAATTGTTAATATAATGACATAAATTGTTAATTTCAAATGTAATATGGATTGTCACTCCCTTAAATGACCTTAGTAATGTCAGAATTCCAATAATGTCCTTACATTCCTACTCTTAAGATATTTTCTCATGATTAGGAAGAGATGAACCATAACCTAGATCCCCCCAAACCATGGATGTTGCCAGTTCAAGCCAGATTTCAGCTTCTAGTGTTTTTGTCCCCTTTCTTTGGCATTCTTGGCAAGAAGGACAAAAAAGCAGTATGAAGTACGTTTTTTGCCTGGATGACCAATGGCTATCAGGTCTCATAACTAGCCCTTGCTACCTCATACTGTTTCCTCCTCTCCTCTTAAAACTGTAAAAACTTTTCCATCTGGGCATCCCCCAGGGTGACAGGCTTGCTACCCTCAATTAAAGACACTTTATTTTTCAACTTATGGCTTTGATTTCTTTCAGGACCTGACAAGATCCATTATGTTACATGCTTCTATGGAGGGACCTTTCCACAATTCGTATCCCAGGGATATTAAAAATGGCAGCATTTTTTCTTACAACTGTGGCTTTATGATATTACATATATAATTGATATCATATTGTTTTCCTTTTCAAAAGATAGGGGAGAGACTGGAAGACCGGAAAGAATTTGGAACTCAAAAATTTAAAAAATAACAATAATAAATTTATTTATTCTTTAAAAACTGATTTTATAATGATCTTTTTTTGCTAATTTCACACAATGTTGTTCTGTCCTCTACATTTCTACAGAGTGCATTGTAATTAAATTTTTCTAATTTCCTCACTCCAGTGAGGATTTTCTCCAGTTCTAACTCAAGAGAAATCTCACTTAGTTGAGGAAACTAGGTTGAATTGTAAACTAAAAGCAAAGAATGTATACAAGTAAGCAAGTAAAAAAAAGAAGTAAAGGAGGTAGTCTGGCAAGCAAGTCTAGGACATCAGAGCTTAGCCCTAGGGTGGAAAATTTAAAGGATCCTAAAAGCCCTGAGAGTACTTTCTCCACCCCATCTGTATCTCAGCCCTGCTAGGCTGGACCCAAATAGTGATCTTGGGGGTGGGATAGTCTCATCCAAGAGGACTTCCTCTGGTTAGAGCAGTTTTAAAACCTCATCTTGTTGCTGGGTATATTTTCTCCACCTAGGGTTCATACTCTATCTTCCCTAGTGCTTCTTTCTATCTCCAACCCCCACCACCACCTTTGGAGAAATTGCTAGTTACAGCTTTAAAGCAGCACAGGTCTTACCTCTCTAAGCAATGCCCATTAAATCTTTTTTGAATGATTGAGAAGTTGCCTCTACATTTGGAGCAGGGATGGAGTAGGGTAGGGAGGAGCAGAATTTACTAGCAGGTAAATTTGCCACAGGTGCTAGAAGGAAAAATTTTAGCCCTGGAATTGTTACCATATCCAAATTCTGTTTCTAGGGAGGTTGTAATGGAAGGGATAATAATAATAATAATTATTATTACTATTATTATTACCCCTGCAGTTATGATTATTAATATATTATTTATATTATATTTATAAAATAATGATAATTAATAGTATTTATATGGTGTTTTAAGATTTGTAGAGTATTTTGCCATTATTATCTCATTTGATTCTCGCGACAGTCCTAGAAGGTAAGTGCTATTATCTCCATTTTATAGATGAAGAAACTGAAGCAAACAAATGTGAAGTGACTTGCAGAAGATCCCACAGCTAAATTTATAGTAGGATTTGAAGTCAGCTCTTCCTGATTCCAGGTCTACCTTGTATCATTGTTCTCCTACCTGCCCCTTTGCTACATGCTATTTACAGAATCAGTGATTCAGAGGCATCAGAGATAATAGAAAGCAGAAGAAAGAAAGTTTCTTCATCTGTAAAATGAAGGTAATAATAACAACACCTGCTTCCCAAAGTTGTTACTTCCTTTCCCCCAAAAAGGACCAAATGAGACTGTTTGTAAAGCTCTTTGAAAACCTTAACACACTATATAAATGCTAGTTATAATGATGATGATGAAGACCCTTAATAACCAGCTAGCCCACCTCCTCACTTAATATAGAACCATACTTCCGCACCCATCTTGGTATGATATCCCTGACAGATGATCATCTACTCTCTTCTGGAACACTTCTCATTAAGTTCATCTAGTCCATTTGGGAACCATTCTAATTACTAAAAGGTTCTTTCTCCTTTTCCTTCAGTGGATCTGTGATCTCATCAGTGTGGGAATGTCTGTGCTCTGCATGTGCATCTCTTATTTAAGTTGTCCCATAAATCCTACTTAGCACATTCTCTACATCTTTTAGATGTGGCCCATTGGAATAACCCATCAGCCATTCCACCCATCATTTCTTCCTCTCACCACATGACTGTCTCTCCTCCTTCTCTAGTAATACAACATCCTTTTTTTTAAATTATATAAGATAATATTTGTAAACATTTAGCACAGTAGCTGTAGCTTGTAGCAAGCACTTCATAAATGCTTTCCCCCCTCCCCCAGTGTGAACTTATGATGTCATTGGTGAAGAGAACTCCTATTGTGCAAATTCCTTCCACTGATAGAGGTTGTCAGCTACTCTGTAATTTATAATCTTATAGAGCTGCTTGGGGCACTAAGGTTAAGTGGTCTGTCCCTGGTCACATAGCTAGTAAGTGTGAGAGATTTTTATATAAATTATATTATCAAGGGGAAACCAGATTCTAACATGACAAGCTAGTGAGTTAGAGCTCCTGCTCCTGGGACCTGATGGGCATTTCTCCTTTCCTTGATCCCCACTCCAAGGCCACCTCTCTATCCACTGTGCCATATTGCCTCTTATCTCTTTTATCACAGCTCTTATACTGCTTCTTATGGGCAATTTGTCATAGGTAATATTCTATGAGCTATTTATGTTCCCCATCAATCTCTCCATCGCTCTTTGCATGACCTGCAATCTTACTTCTTTAGAAATTGTGGTTATTACATGATTCACAGCCCTATGGCATCACTGGAAGAAATTGGTGGGGGTTTTTTTAAGGTTTTTGTCTCAGATAAAATTTGGGGGCTCTAAAGGATGTTGTACAATTTCCCAAATGCAATCCTCTCTTTTTTCTCTTAAGTTCTATGTTTAGCTCCCTATTCATTTGCAGTACCTACCCAAAATATATGAGAAATGGACCAGAACAATGGACTATTCGTGCAACTGTATATCAAGGTCTAGAATAACAATAGGCATTTTTAATGGATTTGGTTTTTCTTGTGTGGAAAGACCTTACTTATTTTGCTACATTTTCCAACATATTTTTGCTATTCTGCCTTATACTTCTAGTGTTGACATCACCAAATATTAAAATATATATTGATTTGATCTGAAAGGTGTTGTCATGTTCTTTGTAGAACTTCTCTACTTCTTCATCCCTTGAAATAGATACGAATACATGTCCTTCAGTCTTCTTGTTCAATGGTTAGCATGATGAGAAGTCACAGCTAGAAAGTGATCTTCTCTTTTGGCCATATTACATATTAATGAGATGATAGATCCATGTATTGAAATAAAGTTTTATGTTGTCATCTTGTATCTCAAAAGATTTTTCTTGGCTCCCCAATTAGATTTATTCATTCCACATACATTTATTGAACATGGGAAGAGAAAAAGCAATCCCTGTTGCATACTAAAGAAATACAAAGATAACGAAGGCATGGTTCTTACTTTCAGGGAATTTATTTCATTGAGGCGACAGGATACCTATAAAAATGACCATAATACAAAATTTTAAAATCAATCAACAAATAAGGTCTACTATTTTTCAGGTCTTATGCCAAGTATTAGTGATACAAAGAAAGGAAAAATAGAGCCCTTTCCCATTTGAGGATCTCACAACAAGAACAGAACAAGGCTCTATTTTTAATGCCATTATTTGTGTATATGTGACATTCCCCTGCTAGATTGGTGCAAGATAAAGTTCCATAAGGATAAGATCCTCTGATGTTTTTTCTCTCAAGGGCTAGCTTCCTTCTCCTCAAACTTAAATTGCATACTTACAGGTTTAGGCAAAAATCACTGTTAATGGCTTTATAATTTACAAGGACTATCAACTAATAAGGAAACAGAGATAAACATTCAAATAAGGCATAGAAAGCTTTGATGAGGTTTGCAGCAGGGTCACCTATTTCTTCCTTTCTTATCCTCTGAGACCCAGCTGGTGAAGAGGGTAAGTAGGGGTGGGGGTTGTTGCTGAATTAATTAATTAAGATTTAAGTGTTAAGTGAAAATTTCCCTAGTGCAATGCTCTGGGGAAAAAAAGAGAAAGAAAGAAGCTATTATCTGGGCTTCACCCTTATAATTCAGCATGCTCTCCTTTCTACTACATTCTTGCCACATACTGATCTTCTCTCCACTCACTTTTCACTTTGCAAGATCTGGATTCTTCTTTACATCTCTGCCTATCTACAAGATGTACTTGGGTGAAAGTCCCTTTCGCAAGGCCACTGGATAGTTTTTGAGAAAATAAGTGATTTGCTGAGGTTTACACAAGCAATATCTATGAGGCAATACTTGGAGGTCTTTTTTGACTCCAAGGTCTGATATCTAAATGAATGAATAATAAAAATATTGATTAAGCACTTACACTATGCTAAGCAGCGTTAGGTTGCATCCATGGATTTATTCCTCCAAAATAGGCAGCTGTATTCACGGGAGCACAATTAGAACTGAGCTTGGGGTGAGCTTAGGCAGCAGGGGTTATAATGACAAAAATCATAAGATGGGGAGGGAGTTAACTGCATAGTGGTCTTATCAGGTTATCCCTGGGCTGGGTTGTTTTTCAAAAGGCAGATAGTGGCCATTTCAGATTTGGTTATTGGGTTGGGGGTCCGCATGGGCCAGTCTAAGTTGGTTCTGGGAAGTTCTGGGTTCAGCATGCAAATACTACAAGCAATTTCTGATGTGCCCATCTTAAGAAATTCTCAGTTTGTCTCCTGCTTGTCTGACTCTGATTCCTAGGTCAGTCTACCCTCTGGGTAGTGGGGGAGCTTGAGCAACTCAAGGTGGTTAGTAAAAATTATTAACTGCCTCAGTTCATGAACCCTAAGAGTGCAAACATAAGCAAGCAACATAGTCCCTTGGAGTGTACAGAGCTTACGGTCTAAAAGAGGTAGGAAAACATAAAATGTAACTAGAAAGTGGAAGAGAATGGCTTTTTCAGCAGTTTGGTTTGGAAATGGCTCTGGAATGGTGGGGAGGCCTATTCCTAAGAAAATTAAAGTGAAGGTTTGCCTATCAAGGGAGAAGACCAAGTAGGCAGGAGAGGTGAATATAATGGTCTGAGTGAAGGCAGCACAACATTCAGGTAGCTGGAAAGCATGGAGACTTGGGGGAATAATGAAGAGGAAGAATATGGCTAGAATATAAATGGCATAGATTGCAAATGGCCATGCTGGTACATACATATGTACACCATACAAATATAACACATTTTATGTGTATATGCATGTGTATGTGTATATATATACTTGTATTCTATTTTAATATATGTATGTATATGTAAGTGTAAATATATGTACATATTTATTTTTATACGCATATATTGAATAAAAGAGTAATGTGTGACATATACATAGATTAACATGTAATTATATATGTGGGGAGCAGTTAGGAAGCACAGTGAGTAGAGTACTGGGCCTAGAGTCAGGAAGACATTTTCCAGAGTTCAACTCCACTTCAGATACTTACTATGTGACCTTGAGCAAATCACTTAATCCTGTTTGCCTCAGTTTCTTCACCTGTAAAATGAATTGGAGAAGGAAATGTCAAACCACTCTAGTATCTTTGCCAAAAAAAAAAAAAGTCCCAAACAGAGTCAGGGAGAGTTGGACAAGACTGGAAATGATTGAACAACGAGAAAATTATGTATATAGACCATAAAAATAATTAGTCAAATTTAATAGTTCCTCACTCTTATAGCACTTTTTAAATTTATTTAAGGATCTCAACCATTTGAGCAATATTCATTGGTTATACCAGGATGCATTGGGATAATTACCATTATCTTGTCCATGTAGAAATTGAGCTGGACTCTTACTTCCACCTAAGTGATTCAGTGGCAGAAGGGAAGGAAGACTAAGTGTTTCCCAGCTTCTTATCCCACTGTCCTGCCTCCCTCACAGATGGTTAAGCTCTCCTTTCTTTCAGAAATCTACCCTTGTTGCCCTTTAAGGTTATTCAGGATAATTAATTATCTCAATGACCCATGGGATTTCCAGGATTCTTGGCATGAAAAGAGTGTTATCAATCAACTGAAACCTCCCCCTCTTCCTATTGTATGGGCACCCAATTAGGAGACCCATTACTCATTTCACATCCAAATGACTTGCAATCCCACTGAAACCTACTGTGAGTTCACTGTTCCTCAGCAACTATACTTTAAATTAAGGACCAGATGTAGCACATACTGTCCAGTCTGGGAAATGCAATTCTTGTGACTTTTCAATTCCTAAAAAAAAAAAGAAAAGAAAAGAAAAGAAAAAAAGAATTAGAACTCTCCGGAGAGATTAGCCCTTTAAGAAGTACAGAAGGAGGCTGCAGCTAATATGTGTTGATCCTTAGAATTGGAAAGGAGGATTCTCCTGGAGAACTTGCTAAGTAAAGCAAAACTGTGGTTTAGTGGAAACTCTATTCCAGGACTGATCTTGGTTTTATTCAGCTCCTAGAACTCTAATTAAAATGGGGTAATGGAGCTCTTTTCCAGAGCACTGAAACTTAGAACACACTAATAGGACTTAGCCTATATGCTTCAGTTTCTTCAGCTGTTAAAAAAAATGGGGGGGGGAGATAATAACAGCATCTATCTCCCAGAGTTATTGTGAGGACCAAATGAGATAATATTTGTAGAGTTGCTTGGCACAGTGCCTAGCACATAGTAAATGCTTAATAAATCTTTGTACCCTTCCTTCCTTCATCTCTCCCTTATTCCTTCCTTCCTTCTTCTCTCCCTCTTTTCCTCCTTTCTCCTTCCCTCTTTTCTCCCTCCCTCCCTCTCTTCCTCATTCCTTTCTTCTCTCCCTCTTTCCCTCCCTCCTCCCCCCTTTCTTCCTTCCTTCTTTCCTTCCTTCATCTCTTCCTTATTCCTTTCTTCCTTCTTTCCTCCCTCCCTCCCTTCCTTCCTTGTAGCAATATGACTGAGAACATAGATTATGAGTTTTAGAATGAGCAAAACCTGAGTTTGCATACTGTCTAAGATACTTATTAGCTTAGATAAGTCACTTTATTTCTTGGATCCAAGTTTTCTCACTATAAAATGAGAGTGTAGAATCTAAGATTGCTTCTAACTGTAAATCTAGATTCTCTGATGCATCATCCTGTGGGACTTGTCCACATCCTCCCATAATTTCACCATAAGAGGTCCACCCAATATGTTGGAGAAATTGTCCTCATGTTCTCTGATATGCAGAGGATCACAGTTGAGCACACAGACTACCATCCATTTGTCATTTCTCAGTATTGCCATATGCCCAGTATATATTTCTTACTGATCACTCATTTCTTTGTTGACTAATGATTTCAAAATACGTTCCTTTATTTCAAGGAGAAGTCTTGGGTCATCAAAGATATTTACAGTTTCCCAAAGGCAAGTAGATGGCCCCGTGGCTACCTAGTGGTGATCAAAAAGATGACTTCAGACATTTATTATCAGTGTGACCCTAAGCAAGTTCCTTAACTCCATTTGCCTCAGTTTCCTCATCTGTAAAATGAGCTGGAGAAAAAAATGGCAAACCATCTAGCATCTATGCCAAGAAAACCCCAAATGGGATCATAGTCTGAAATGACTGAACAGCAAATAGTTGAAATACTTTACACATTTGCAAAAAAAAGTAATAAGTAATCTAAACATAGAGATAATAAGTTTATATTTATATAGACTTTAAAATTTACAAAATGCTTTACAGATATTATTTTATTTCTTATGTGAAAGTAAATTTAAAACTTAATTTACAGTAAAACTGGAAATATTAAGAAGTGACTTTTTTTCTAAAGTCCTTTCCAGACTCCTGGAAAAAGCTCTTTGAAAAGATGGGTGACAGGTTAAGACAAAAGGAAAAGAAATCTCTTCATTTAGGTGGATGAATTAAGGGTGATAGGTCAGGTCAAAAGGGAAAAACAATTTCATTTAGCTGGATGGATCAAAGATAGTACCTTTTAACAAAGAATAACTCAATCTTGTTTACATCATTCCCTCTCCACCCCAGATGTGATTTGGTTATTGACCCATGTAAGTCCAGTGTCTTTTTTTGTCCACCTGAAATGAATGAAGGACTAAAAGCTATGCTTCTCCACCAGGATAGGATTAAAATGTCAATGGAAATGACTGTATTTAACCCCAGGATTGAGAGGAGTGGGATGGTGACTTGGTTGCTTAGTTTTAGAATATTAACCCAGATTAATATTTTTCTCCTTGTTTTAGATCCCTATAAATGTTACCTAGAATCATCTTGGGGGGTGTGTGCAGAGAGTCCTGTTGACAGTGTGAACACCTCTCTCTCCAAGCCAGAAATGGCTTGGATATAGATTAAGGATAAATATTAATAAAATTATCTCTGACGGACTTGAGCCTGAATCACAGAGTATTAATTTTTTCTTCAACTTTTGGAATGGTGCAGCTTTAAAATTCTTAAACACTTTCTGACCTAGGTTTGAGTCAAAATGCTTCCTACATGATAAGAGCAGAGCTATAAATTGCAGTTTCAATTATTTGGGGCTTTCTTGGCAGATATAAGAGTGGTTTGCCATTTCCTTCTACAACTCATTTTACAGATGAGGAAATTGAGGCAAACAAGGTGAGATAATTTGCCTAGTGGTCAAACAGCTATTAAATGTCTAAGGCAAGGTTTGAATTCATGATTCTAAGCCCAGTTCTCTATCCACTGCACCTCCTAAGTGGCCCAGAGCTATATAAGAGGATGGAAATAGAGAGAGGAAAGTTCAGATTAGTGGTATAGAAAGGGACAAAAAAATTTCCTTGAAAGGGTTATTTATGGAGACAAGGGTAACAATCTAGGAACTTCATCTTTTTCCTGTTTAATGAAATTACCTTTAAAAAATAAAAAAGGTCCAACTAATCAAGTTTGCTTAAGGAAGCAGCTGGTGCAGTGACAATATTTACTCTTAGAGATCCTGGGATCAGATCTTACATTTAATATTCTTTGAGTAAATCATCTTTAAAGTGAAGGCATTGGACTTGATGAACTCTGAACTTCAGCTTTATAAACCCAGGAGAAGAAATTTTAACAGAAAGAAAATAAATTTGTATCCTAGTACTGGGAAGAAGAATACTTGTGATTTGTAGAGCTCTGGATGGTAGTGGTGGTGCTGGGGGAGGCGGGGAAGGGGCACTTCATATCTCAGTAAAACCTCTTCAGATACCAAGCAAGAACTAACCCCCTTTGTCATCCAGCTCTGATGTGGTCTTTTTTTTTTTTTAAGACTTTAAAAATACTATTTTTACCTCTGGCAATTTTCCCCCCTAAGAGAACAAAAGGATCACAACCCACATGTTTCTGGGACTGGCAGCCAGGAGAAAAGGCCCGGCTGGGATTTTTATATACAGGGGCTAGAGACTCTAGTGCTATACTCTCACCCCATCCTGACAAAAAGCCAAACCAAGCAGATCCTGTCACTACCTACTGGGTAGTAATTCTGCTGCTGCCGAATACAAGTGCCAATGGATGAATGACAGAGTAGGCTTCAAAGCTAATGGGGATGTAATTAGTGGTTATAGGTCATTAACAATTCACTGGGTTAGTCAGAAGGAAGGAGAAAAGGGTAGGACCTCCTTCCTCTATGGTATATAAGTCACTGAGTGGCTTCCACCAGAGGGAAAAATCTCTGCTAATCATGCCATTTATCCAATGCCCTTGGAAACTGGGTGCTTTTCATGGATTTAAAAAATACATTTTAAAAATTTCTAAGCTGCTAATTAAATATGATGGGAGTTGTTAGTTGGTACAAGAAGGAACAAAACTTCCCACTCATAGCCTCCTATCCTCCACCTCCCCACCCAACTTCCATCACCCTCAATCTTCCTCTTTTTTCTCCCAACAACATGAGCTTGGAGGTCTTGCTCACCAATGGGATATTTATGTTTGTCCCCCACTTGATTGACTAGGTTAGGGCTGAACAGTGACAGTAATTATCTGTTAGTGTATGGTTCTGTTTAGGTCAGACCTAATGAAAGTTGCAAAACTGTTTTTTAACTTTCAGTACTTCTTTTCAAATGGAAAATATTAAGTGTCTTCTTTACTCATATGTTTATTTTTAAAGATGGAAGGAAAGTGGAAGAGGGGGAAGGGTTGTGATTCATCTCTTAGATGAGAGACAAATAGCAAACCTGCCACCAGAATCCTTCCTTCTCTCAGAGAAAGCTTTGGGAAAAAATGTGTTTCTTTCTAATAAAGAATTTGCCATAATGATTAAAAACTGGAATAAATCAGGGGCTCAAGAAGGTTGGGAGTGGATGAAATTTGGTGCTTATACTCAGGGGAAATTGTCCCTTCTTGTTTGTAAGTCCTTTGAAGGCAGGTACTTTTCACATTGTCTATATGTCTGCAACTTCTGGCACAAAGTGTATTGATTGACTGAGACATGGTAAAGTTCTTCTTCCCAGTCATCTGAGCCCTTGAATTCTTTCATTATCTACTCCCATCAATCTTGATTCTATTTCCTCCCTACCTGCAAATTGTTCTGAGCTTGAACAGGACCTATCACACTCTCTCATCAGTACTGCTTTGGCCATTTCTTCCCAACCCCCAAATTGTTTTGTTCTTGGACAACATTTATCCTCTACAACACAAACAGAACGTAGACCTTGCATAATGTTGCACTCCCAAAATATCCCAACTATAAGGGTGGACTTAGGAAAAGGTCAGCAGGAGCCTAGAAGGACAAAAGAAACTCACCTCATTTGAAGAAAAGTCACCACTATCATTACAGCTGTGCATTTTGGAAGCTAACCCCTGGCATAGAAAGCTGTGACAAATAGGAACATTGCCATGGAAATAATCTACTCTCATAACCCTGACAATCACTCCTCATCCTCATCATCATTTGTATCCCTATTGACACCAAATATTCATCTGACAAACACTTCTTTAAGCTCTTGTTCCAAGAGTTTTTAACTTGGAGTCTATGAACTTTAAAAAATACAAATCTTTAAATATTTATTAATTGCATTTCACCCTAATTATTCCCATTTGTAATATTGTGTGTTTTGTTTTATGCTTTTTAAAAACATTATTTTGAGAAGGGCATCCTATGCTTCATTAGGCTGTCAAAAAGGTCCAAGAAACACACACAAAATATCTTACCACATTCAGAGGAATATAAACAGACTTTGTCCTACTCTTTAAAGAGCTTGGAATAAATACACAAATAGAACCAAGTAGAGGTATTGCTGAAAAGAAACTCACTAAAAACCATCCCACTAGAGAACAATAACTAAAGGGAATTATCCTTTGAATAGACATCTGATATCCTGTTACTAAAAAACAATAAGCTTAGGGGAAATGAGAGGGAGACAATGAAGATTTAAAAATAAAATAAAAATGAATTTAAGAAAAAGATAATCATGCTATAAAAAATTCTTAGGCAGACAAGATTAGAAGCAATAAACTGGGTAAAGATTTTTATACTCAAAGGTTATGATAAAGGTCTCATTTCTAAAATATATAGAGAATTGACTCAAATTTATAAGAATTCAAGCCATTCTCCAATTGATAAATGGTCAAAGTATATGAACAGACAATTTTCAGATGAAGAAATTGTAACTATTTCTAGTCATATGAAAAGGTACTCTGAAATCACTATGGATCGGAGAAATGCAAATTAAGAAACTCTGAGATACTACTACACACCTGACAGATTGGCTAAGATGATGGAAAAAGATAATGACGAATGTTGGAGAGGATGTGGGAAAACTGGGACACTGATACATTGTTGGTAGAATTGTGAATGGATCCAACCATTCTGGAGAGCAATTTGGAACTAAGCAGTGTTACTACTGGGTTTATACCCCAAAGAGATCTTAAAGGAAGGAAAGGAAGCCACATATGCAAAAAAATTTGTGGCAGCTCTTTTTGTAGTAGTTAGAAATTGATAACTGAGTGAATGCCCATCAATTGGAGAATGGCTGAATAAGTTACGGCATATGAATGTTATGGAATATTATTGTTCTGTAAGAAACGACCAGTAGAATGATTTCAGAGAGACCTGGAGAGATTTACATGAACTGCTGCTGAATGAAATGAACAGAACCAGGAGATCATTATATATGGCAACAACAAGACTAAACAATGATCAATTCTGATGGACATAGCTCTCTTCAACAGTGAGATGATTCAAACCAGTTCCAGTTGTTCAGTGATGAAGAGAGCCATCTACACCCAGAGAGAGAACTATGGAAACAGAGTGTGGATCACAACATAGCATTTTCACTCTTTCTGTTGTTGTTTATTGCATTTTATTCTGCTTCTTTTGTTTACTGGTTTGATTTGATTTTTCTTCTGCAGCACAATAATTGTATAAATATGTATACATATATTGGCTTTAACATGTATTTCTATCATGTTTAATATATATATATATATGTATGTATGTATATTTATAGGACTATTTGCCATCTAGGGAAGGGCATGGGGGAAGGGAGGGAAAATTGGAACACAAGATTTTGCAAGGGTTAATGTTAAAGAATTGTTCATGATATGTTTTGAAAAATAAAAAACTTTAATAAAAAAAGAGAAAAAATTCTTAGGCTACTGGCAAAATGGGGATAAATAACTAATAATTAGCTGAAAGCTGGAAGGTAAACCCAATCTTGGTTTACTTTTGGTGGTAAGACACAGGCTTTTAGCAAAACCACCTGATTAATGGAGACAGTTTCACTTTCCCCAAATGCACCAGTGACTGAATCTTGGAATATGGGTATTGGGGACTGTTTTTAGAGAAACTTAGAAGGAAAGATGGAAAAAAATCAAGAATGAAGGAGGTCAGAATTTTGTCCTCCATTTTAGCAACTTGAGGACTTTTTATATAGTAGAGTATTTAGGCAATCAATGGTTTGTATTCTTCTGGACTTCTCTACACCGACTGAGGGGGAGATGCTGCTGCTGCTACTATTATACCTTGAATAATAGTATTCCAGGTTATGCTTCGAAGGAAACTCCAAGGGCTGATAAGACCAGGTCTGGTAAGAGCATCAGTTGTCCCTTAGAGACAATATCCTTCTCTAAGTACTCCAGAGTTAGAGAAAGAAGCTGTTGTTTCAACCTCTCTTCAGAAAAGGAAAGAATTAGAACAACCAGTTCTTTGCTGCAGTTGGCAAGTTCAGACCCTAATAGCTCACAGCTATTAATAAAAATTAATAGCTTTATTCCCTTCCCCCTTCTCTTTTCTATGATTTATTTTTTGTTTATTTCCCCTGTTACATAAAGAAATTAGTAGAAAAAGAAAGACAATTAATAGCCACTAACTCTTGTGTATCTGGTGTTATTCAAAGCAATGGCAAATAGGAAGAAGAGGGAATCTGAGAAGCAGAAGGTACATACAGTACCATATACCTAGTATAAGGCATCAGAATAGATGGAGTCAGAGTATCTTCCCCAGGAGATCACAAACTTTTATAGTTATTCTGCTATGGTATTTCTTATGTAGGTTCAAGGTGATAAGCAGAAGTAGTAAGCAGAGAGATATTTCTAACCTGAAGAGAATCAAAATCCCTTAAGCCAGAGATATTTTGCAAGTGTGCAAGGAAGATGAGTGCCTGCCTGGAATCCTTTAATAACACAACCTGGGTTCCTCTTAGCTATACATTTTCTCTTTGAACAATAACTCACTCAAATAATAGGTGAAGCTAGTTTCTTCCTTCTTTCCTTCCTTCCTTCTTTACCTCCTTCCTTCTTCTCCCTCCCTTTTTTCCTCCTTCCCTTTTCCCCTTTTCTTCATTTTATACAACAGGTAAAGGCTACCTCCCACAGATTTTTATTATTATTAATCTCTCCCAAGTAGAAGAGTCTATATAAAATTTATATGCCAGAGAAGAAGGACGAGCTTAACTTCCCCTAACCCCTTCACATATGAAAGGCACACCAATTATAGCTTTATTGTCTTTACAAAAGAGAATATTTAGCTTGAAAGAAAGATAGGGTTGAACAGAACAGTAATATCTAAATTGCATATTATAAAATGCCTATAGATGTACAAAGCATGGGAAGTTGGGTCATATTTAATCATCCCGGGGAAAATTTCAATATTGAAGTAGTTTTTCAATTTTGTAATAGAGATTTATTGAAAAATATTATTTGCTTTATAATAATTTGTTTATAGTCAAATTTTAGAAACATATTTCATAAACTGAGGTAAGCCTGTATTTATATTATGAATGTTAGAAGTATGACAGAACATTGAATAATACAATAGTAAAATACAAATAGCATGAAATCAATAAAACTGGATCTGGAATAAGAAAATCTGTGTTCTAGTTTCTGCTATCCAATTCTTTATCTATAAAATGAAGATAATCATGATTGTCTCACCTACTTCAGAGAATGGTTGTTGTAAACATCAAAGAAAATAATGTAAGCATGTGAAGTACTTTGTAATTGTTTGAGTGAGAGATTTTGCCTAAATCTCTGGCCAGTAATGTATAAACCTATAAATATTTCACAAGGTTTCTCAAGTCTGTAACTTTCCAAATCTTATATTTCCTCCCAGGTACAAAGAATATTCCTTCCTCATTCAGAACCAAGGACAGGGAGTTACTCCACAATGGAATCTGGGTCAATTCTCCTGAGGACTCATCTCTATCTTTTTCTATTGCTGAGTCTAAGTCTCATGCTTTCCTCAGTGCTACAATCTATTAATGAAAGGATTCTCTCTGAGCACAAAATTATCAATTGACTTCACAGTCTATCTAGAATTTTCTCCATGACAATTCCTGGCTTTGCTGCAAGTATACAGAGAAGGGACTGACTTGTTTCACCACTGCTCCATTGCCTCCTCCATTACTTATTACAGATGTTTGAGGACAGATTAAAGGGTATCTTTTTTTTAACCCATAGTATCTGACATATATTTCAATACTTCAAAGATTCATGTGTATTTTGTCTATCAATGTAGATCCCAAACCCCACTATGCCTTGTAAGCCCTTCAAGATCATCAACTTGTTTGTAAACTTGACTAGTTTCACAATGACACATATAGCCCATCACCAAGACCCCCACTGGAACTTTATGCTAAGATATTTATTTCAATTTCTCAAGGATCTGTACTTTCACTGTATTGGTACCTTCTTCCAACAGTGCAGACTGAAGCCCCTTTCTACTGTAAACTTAGAAACTCTTTGAGAATTGCTGAGACTGAAAGAATTTTTGATAAATGGTTAATAAATATTCATGGAATAAAAGATGAATAAAGAATGAATGAATGAAAACTGAAAGCAGGAATCTGTCAACAGAGATTCAGAAATATTCTATTCACCTTTTCAATTCAGAGGCACAGGTCAAGGATTCTCTCTTCTTGCCCCTGGAATTTCTTTTGTAAGGTGGGAGGGAATTAACTTGTCTTGATTTCTACATCAACTGTACACTCTACACAATAATAGGAAGTGCTTAGAATTGACTGGATTGGGAATGCAGCCTTTTGGTAGTTATTCTTTATTTCTTTCAGAGCATCCTAGGAATTGGAGCCAGGAGGTATCCAATATATTATTATTATAATCCAATAGATTATAATATGTTTTTTTTCTATGAAGAAATTGAGGCTCATTGATAATATGATTTACAGGGAGGTGAAGAGTCAGACATGACTGAATAACAAGGCCCATTTCCAATAATATTTCAATAATTGCACCATTTCAGTGTAAAGCTCTGCACAATGAAATAGCAAAGCGATTTCTTTACTACAAATCCAAAATCATTTAGAGCCAGCTCCATAGAAGGAAGCCTAGTCCATTCCATTCTACTTAAGAAGTCTTTACTAAGGCCCTATTATATCGAGGCACTGTCCATAGTATTACTTCACAGCACTACTATGGAGATAATATCACCCAAATATCTGCCATCAGCCTTTGAGAATCCTGCAGAACAGGGTCATGTAAACACAAAGTATGATCACTCTTCTTTCAAAGGAATACAGGCAATTAACTATAGCTTCTCAGTGAAGGCACACTTTCTTATTATGATTACAAAGACTCCTATATGCCATAGGTCCATTAGAATAGATATTTAATGGATAGATGGCATCAAAACAGCACTAATTGGATCATTTAAGTACCTAGCAATCCGGGAACAACCATCTTTCTGGTCTGACCTCCCTTTTTCAAACAAAAGGCAGTTTCCTTAAATGCTTAAAGATCAACTCAAAAAAGAGCTTAAGTATACCCCAAGTGATTAATGTAGAATATTTCATATTCTATTGCTTGTTTAAATGGACTTTCCTCTCCTAGGAGCAACAGTTCAGATTTCACATTCAGTTTCTACCAGTGCCATTTGAACCCTTTTTAAAAAATCTCTCCTCATTATAATGTGTGCTTCTTTGTGAGAGGAAATGGCACAGACATTCTGAAGAATATATGGATAAAAGAAAATTTGCTCTTGTCTGAGCAGAAATGATGTAGCTTCATTATGAAGGGTGGGAAGGGAGGGTGGTGGAGAAACAGCCTGATCTCTAGTTATCCATATAGGCTTCATTCTCCCTGGGGAGACAGTAAGAAAGGGACTGGCCTCTGTCCTCTTGTGCAATTCTCATTCAATTCCCCAGCCCAGTTAACCATGAATATCTGAAGTGAAACTTGGCATGGTCTCCTGTGAAAAGAACCCAGAATAGATGCCCTGCTAACCTTTATAGCCATGAAGAGCCAAGATTCATTGTGTTGCAGACATCTGTTCCCCTACCCCTCCCTCCACCTCAGAAATGAGCTTTGTAGAGTGGAGTGGGTTCCTAGGAAGAATTCAGCTTCAGGTTAGCTGATTAAGAAGAGCAGGAAGATCTCTGAATTTAGTGTTTTTCTTGATGGGCATCAGAAAATCAGGAGGAAGCACAAAAGATTAAGAACATTAGCATAGGGGATAGGGCAGAAGATGTAGGGTGAATCACATGCATCCTTCAAAATCTATTCTGGAACAGTTTTGCATTGGACAGACCCCACTTCCCAGCCCCTCAGGGAAGCTGCTTTGGAAAGGAGGGTCCCCCACTTCCCAGCCCCTCAGGGAAGCTGCTTTGGAAAGGAGGGTCCCCCACTTCCCAGCCCCTCAGGGAAGCTGCTTTGGAAAGGAGGGTCTCTGCTCATTGGAGGTCTCCATGGAAACACCAAGTGATTACTTGTCAGGTATTGTGTAAAGTAGATTAATTTTCAGGTATGAATTGGTCAAGGAGGTCTCTGAGATCCTGTCCAATTCTACGAAGCCTAAAACCAAATTCAGAGGAAATTCTCTCTTCATTACACCTGATAGGAAAAGCCTGTGGAAGCCCAGGAAAATCATGAGATATATTAGAGAGCAAGTCTGGGGGTATAAATTAATCAGGTCCCCAACCCTGCACAAGGTCAGTCATATAACCAGGATCTTCCTTAGGAGAGCAGAGAGAGGCCTGAGGTAAATTACATTGTACTCCACTGCTGCCCCAATATGCTGAGTAAAATCTGCGTAAACTGGACATCAGGGCAGCCGTGAAGTGAAAAAGAACCAGATAGCTCATGAGAATTAGTTTAAATGTTATGCTTATTAGTTAGAAGGGGAAGTTTTACCCGGGTACATTGGTTAGAACTTTGTAGTTGGCACATATATATATATATATAGTGTGTGTGTATGTATGTATATGTTTATATAGAAAGAGATGAGTAAAAATATGTGTATGTATATATAAATATAGTTGTATATATTGTGTATAACTAAAGTAATTGTATATAATATAGTTTACATATACAATATATAGTTACATGTGGTATATGTGTGTATGTGTATGTATGTATATGTGCATTATAGAATGTATGTATATAAATAAATGTGAATGTGTATGTAAATGTGGATATAGTTTTTACATGTGTGAATATAGTTAATTGGATATATAATTTCTTATATACTATATATATAATAATATAATATACAATATATACAATTGTATATAAACAATAAATAGTTACATATGGTGTATCTATAACTCTACATACATTTATATCTATAAAATCAGTATGTGGCAAGTACCAAATGAATATACAGACAATATATATTGTGAGATAAGTGGGTGTTGATAACAGCAAAAGTTTAGAAATCTGTGCTTCATCCTTTGCCTCTGAATCCCTGGTGCCTTGCTGTTCTGCATGTCTGACTACCCATGCACACACCCACCCTATATCTGTCCTTCTGCACATCTGGATCCAGTGATGTGAGAGGGATTGGTAGTGGCCGGTGACAGATGTGCTGAGAACTGCAGTTATCTGTCTCCCTGCCTGCCTATGTCTCAGCCTGCATGCCCTCTGTTTAAACACTATGCTCCAGACATCTGTTCTCCTGCTCCTCTTTCCACTTTAGAAATGAACTTTGGACAGTGGAATGAATGTGTTCCTGGGAAGAACTCAGCTCAGAACTTGTATGCATATGTGTACGTATACAACCTACACACATTGTGTGTGTGTGTGTGTAAGAACGGAGCCTTTTTAGATCTCTCTGTTGACTGAACTCCTTTTAGCATATTAGGACACCTATTCTGATTTGTCATATCCTAGAGACAGCTCCACCTGCAAGGGATCCAAATATTTAAATTAGGGCTTCCCTCTCCTTTTAGGAATCCTACAGTATAGTTCACCAGGGATTTCTTAAGCTATACGCTAAACACTTGGGAATATTACAAAGACAAAAATGAAAAGTCCTTGCCTGCAAAAAGCTTCCATTCTACTGAAAACCACTTCATTTGCCCCAGAGGGGATATTCTGGAGCACATTAGGTAGTCTTTATCTAGACTAAGATACACAGAACTCTTGGAAGTCAGCCCACCTCTGACTCCTTCAGAAAGCTCAGGGAGATGAGAAGAGAGCAGGCAAGGAGAGGAGGGATGCTTGTCCCAGTAACTTGGCTACATTGTTAACTCAGGGCTCAAACAGGAAGGGAGAGAATTACAACTAAGCAGATAACAGCCCATAGCAACATTCTCTCCAGCACCTCTGTCATCCGCCCTCCATCTCCTCCCCCGCCCCATCCTATTTTCAAAAAAAAAATTTAATAGAATCAGAAAGCTTTTATATCAGGAGTTTTCCACTTAAGACTCCAGAGCCAATAACCCATAGGACAGGGCCATGTACACAGAGGGGCTAGGATAAATAAGATTTGGTGCTGATAATGAGGTTTTCTGCCTTCAGCACAGTCCTGCCAATGACCTGAATAGATTGGCAGTGGTTGGAGATTCCCTTCTTTCTCCTTGAACTGTAGTTTTTATTTGATTCTCAAACCTCTGAAAAGGCACCTTTAAAAGTCATGTATATTGGAGGGGGGAAGGGGTAGAAAAGAGGAGAAAAACTGGACAAATGCCTAAATAGGCTTATGATTTAGTCCATGGTTGATTGACATAATGTTTAGAAACTAAAGCAAGTTCTTAGCTGTTAAGAAGCTTAATTATTTAATATTTATAGTGGAAATTGAAGGTGAAAACTACCATATTTTGTGTGAATATTATTACTGCTACCAGCAACTCAATGATTTTTTTTATTATGCAAGAAGACTTATTCTTTAGATATGTTATTGATTTTTATGTTAAAATGGAAACAAGTGGGGGAAAATAGAGTGAGCACACTCATGAGAATAAGTACCCACTTTTTAAAGGTTGCAATGAATGTTTTAAAGGGATTTCTACATGCAGAAGAAGACTTTCATAGTTTTTCTTTTTGCTTTTATATAAGGAATTTTCTGTTTCAGACTCTAGATCTAATAACTCATAGTTCAGACCTGTGTACACAGAGGACTTAGGACAAAAAAAAATCTGGTGTTATAATAAGGTCCAATAAAGAAAGTTATTGATTGGATACTATTTATTTACTTGTTTGTTTGTTTGTTTTTTATTAGTTTATTGGTTTTTAGTAATAGCACCCCCTATCTCTAAAGAAGTTAGACAGAAGATGGAAGTGCAAGAGAAAGGGAAGGTAGGAATTATATGATTTGTTCTAAGGCTAGACCTATATGGACAACGAAAATCAAAGTTTTCACAATTCTCTGATAATTATGAGACTCCTTATAAAGACAATTCAAATAATTCAGGACCACAGGGATTTTTTTTCCTGTCACAGACTTTTACAGAAGGACTCAGACAAGATTCTGGCAGGTGTGGGCAATTTAGGTGAGGTCTTGTGAGGGTGTGGTTTCCCTTGTGTTATAACAACCTAACTCTATTGCTTGGACCCATCACAGTTATTAATTCATTTTTTTGTGTTTGGCTTATGTTCATTTCCTTTTGTTCTTTACATTGGCACTGGTGGTAGAAGAGGAAACGTTGGTTGAGATATGGGGAGGCAGGGAGTCAGTTCTCAGCACATCTGGCACTGGCCATCACCAGTCCCCCTTCAAACTCACTGGATCCAGATGTGTAGCAGGAGTGATGTAGGGTGGGTGTATGCATGCATATTTAGACATGTAGAACAGCAGGGTGCCAGGGATAAGGCACGGGTTTCTAAACTCCTGCTGTAATCAACATCTATTTATCTCACTATAGAGTGTATTGTCTATACATTTGGTATTTACCATATACTGACTTAAACTATAATCTCTGCATGTATGTACAATCCTCTTCTTGGACTGTCAATTTCTCTAGGTCAGGGACTTTTCCTTATTCTGAATCCTTAATAGGAGACATTAACATTTTGATTTATGGTCAGACAAGTCATGGGGTCAAATTCAACTTTTGATAAAAACTAGCTGAATGACCATAAACAAATTATTTAATTTCTCTGAGCTTCATTTCTGTCATCTTCAAAAAGCTGATGGGGATAGAATATTTATCTCACATAAATATTATAAGAAATCAAGTGAGACAATAAAGGTACAGTGTTTTGTAAATCTCAAAGGGCTATATACATTTTAATTCATACCTCTTTGTAGCTTCAGCCCCCGCCCCACTAGCACACAGTCGTTTTTGTTGCTTATGATGGAGAACTAATATAACAGATCATTCTGACCCTGATTTAGCTCATCTCAAATTTATGAGGTAGTTATCACTTTCCGTTTCCTTTTGGCATTAGAAGCCTGTGTTCTCCTTCATAAATGACAATGCCTCATCAGCCCACAGTCAGTAGGAGTCGAATTGTTTTTCTGACAGTGGTGAAAGGGCTCACTGACTCATTCACACTCTTTTCTCTTGAGACCAATGGTACACATTTGTGAGATGACTCATTTTAAGCAAGACATTCTCTGTGACCAGACAATAGATTTTTCCCAAGGTGAGATTAACAGGCCAGTTGCTATTAACCAACAGGGGTAGCTTCAGCCAGACACAGAGCTAGCATGAGATTGATGTTTCACATAGTCAAGATGAAGTCCTCTGTATTTTAATCCAAAAATAAAGGTTCTAAAACATGCCAAGGAAGAGGAAAGGGAACATCCTTCAAATTGTCATTTAAAATAAGTTGAGCAATATGGAAATCATTAGTGACGTCCAAAAGCAACAATGAAACCAGTTAGTGTTAGTGCCCAGAGTTTTCCGTTAAATAATACAATACTGACAGAATTGTTGCATTAAAATATCCTTAGGCTTGCTGGTCAATGATAGTTATCTGTAAAAAAAAATTCACTTTGTAAAAGAAATTTCTATCTTTTGCTAGGTGAATGGTACAGATGATAGAGCAATAAAGCCGATTCAGGAAGACCTGAGTTCAAAGTGACCTCAGATACACTTATTGGACGTGTGACCCGGGGCAAATCCCTCTAAGCCAGGCTAAGTTTTCTCATCTGTAAAATAGAGACAGTAATAACATCTAATGGGCAGCTAGGTATCACAGTGGAAAAAAAAACTGGACCTGGAATCAGCAAGACTAGCCTTTCTGAGTTCAAAGCTAGCCTCGGATACTTAACCTTCCTGGGATTGTTGTAAGGATCAAATAAGATACTATATATGATGCTTTGAAACCTTAAACATATTCTAAATCTGTATGAACTGAGAAATAATTGGACATCGCATTACTTTTGCTTCATAATTAATGAAAAGATATCTAGTTCCATTCACTCATGCTCTCAAGCTCATTTACCCAATCTAGCCCAGATGCCCCTCCTTTCCCAAGAGAAGATACTTGGGACCTGAGAATCATGTCAATCAGATACCTACATCTTCCAACTCCTGTTTGTCTCAGTCCCCAATGCCACCACTGCTTCAGGGGCCTGGCATTATGGTCCAGTAAACCTCCAACTCACCAGTTGGTCTTAGGATAGGCTCCTGCCTTTGTTAAATACAGTATTCCTCACTCACCCCTTCTCCCTCTTATAAAGGCAGTAGAGGGAAGGCAACCTGAACTCTTCTAGGATCTACATTCAAAGGCCCAGAATTCACTCTCATATCTTTTATGAGTCAACACTAAAAATATCCCGACTCAGGATCATTGATTCATTCTCCATCAACAAAGTACTCTCAGGCCTGCTATTTGAGTACACTCAAGTTAACTAAATAATCACACTCTATTTCCCTACTTGCTGTTCTTCCCAGACTAAAAATTTATTAAGGATGCATCCTGTCCCAAATAAAGAGACTGGTTTCCAACTGCATCTATTCCATAGATAGTAAATGTCAGGAGAATATCCTTATGTTACTTTATTGCCCAAAAGATAGCTAGCAATTTTGAGTAACTATACATTCCCTTCACCTTCCAAGTACATCTCCCCATCTTTCTGGTAAAGCATCCCAAAGTCAGAGACAGTCACAGAGATAGAAAGACAAAGGCAGAGAGATGAAGAGAAACAAACAGAAACAAACACACACAGACACACAGAAAGAGACAGAGAGATAGAAAGGACAAAGGAGAGAGAGAGAGAGAGAGAGAGAGAGAGAGAGAGAGAGAGAGAGAGAGAGAGAGAGAGAGAGAGAGAGAGAGAGAGAGAGAGAGAGAGAGAGAGAGAGAGAGAGAGAGAGAGAGAGAGAGAGAGAGAGAGAGAGAGAGAGAGAGAGAGGAGGGAAGGAGGAGAAAAGGAAGAAGAAGACAAAGGAGGAAGAGGAGGAAGAGGAGGAGGAGGACAAGGAGGAGGAAGAGGAAGAGGATAAGGATAAGGAGGAGGAGGAGGAGAGAGAGAAAGTAACCCATAGCCTGTGATGGGAAAGAAGTGAAATTCTGACTCTCATTGCATATCAAACAATTAGATAACATTCATAAGTGTGCACAGAACATGGATTAGGTGCAGCCTTTCCCCCAGTGGAGTACTTGACTCAGGGTATGCTGGCACACCTGGACATACCTGGCTCATGCTCAATGAAAACCTATGGTAATATGGTTTAGGACTATTGAACTACTGCTCCCAGAGAGGCCAGATCTTTAAAAGGAATGAAATGCCCTTATCAGGAAGGTGCCTTACATCATGGTCTTTTAATATCTTGAATTATATGTTTATCTAGTTGTTTTTCAGGACTGACCTTGACAAATCCTTGATACGAGATTTTAAGTTCTTTTTTTTTTTTTTTTTTTTTCTTCTTTCCTTTTTCTGAGGCTGGGGTTAAGTGACTTGCCCAGGGTCACACAGCTAGGAAGTGTTAAGTGTCTGAGGGCAGATTTGAACTCAGGTCCTCCCGAATTCAGGGCTGGTGCTCTATCCACTGCGCCACCTAGCTGCCCCGAGATTTTAAGTTCTTAAAGAGCAAAAATCGTATCTGTATTTCTCTTTGCCCTAGTATCAAGTATGAATGAATGGAGAGATGAATGAGAAAGTTAAAAGAGATTTCCATGTCTGAAATGAATAGCTATAGAGAAGCATTAAGATTTAAAAGACCTTGGAGAGTATCTACGCAATCTGTTTTCTGATGTCAAAGCTCGGAATTGGGAGGATAAGTACAGCATGCTTTGTAACTTCCTTAATAAAGATGAGTTCCTTAGTATGAGTGTTTCCAAAATGAAGACTGAGGAGCCTCTGAGGCATTAGCCTAATTCCAAAATGTATCTGATTAAACAATCATTTTCTGAGATAGCCACTTGCAGAGCTTGCCTGCATTGTAATCATACATATCCTAATCTTCCAGCAATTTCCCATTCAGCCCCTTACTCTATGGTCTACCAAACCAACTTCTCCCTACACTATTTGGGCAAGTGCCTTTTGGAAAATTTTTCTCCACCTGTTTCTTCTGAAGACGGGCTCAGATTTTGGAGTTATTTTGACAGAGGTGGTAATAACAACAACTAGCATTTAGATAGTGTTTTAACATTTGCAAAGCACTTTACAAATATTATTGCATTGTTCCTCACAACAACCTTACTTTCAAGTATTCTCATTTTGCAGATGAGAAAACTGAGGCAGACAGAGGTTAACTGACTCGCTCAGGAAATGTTGGCAGTTCCATCTTTGCCTCTTTTCATTTTGGGTGTGATGAAAGGAATTGTACAGGAGAGCATGAATGGATTGTGATCTATATCAAAGGTATCATTTCATTATCACTCCCCTAATCCCATCTAACAAAATTCCTTATGACTATCTGGGGTACCACCATATGTCCAATCACCTAAAATTTTCACAATCCTAGTTAAATCAATTCCTCTTCTTTCTGACACCCACATCTACACATCTATTTTTGCTTCTCTTTCCAGTTTTCACATACATCCCTTTCTCTCCATTTACACAAAGACTAATTTAGTTTAAAACCTCTATCACCTCTAATTTGGAGTATTCCAATAGTCACCTATTTGTTTTATCTGCCTCATGATTTTCTCTGTTCCAATCCATCCTTCCCAGAGCCGCCACAATGGTTTTCCTAAAGCTCAAAGGATATTCAACAAAACATTTTGGAGATCCCTGCCTTAATGCCCTGAATGATTGGACAATAAGCACAGTAATAAGAATAATAATGATGATATAACAATAAATACAATTATTATCACAATAATTATACATAATAAAATATGCATATATAAACTAAGTATAGGCTACTTCACTTCAGGCACAGTGCTCTGCCCATCTGAGAAGTCTTTCACTCTTGCAGGGCCCTTCCCTCCCCATCCTCTACAGATTTTATTCAGTTTACTACAGCTCTTACATCACACACACACACACACACACACACACACACACACACACACACACACCCTCATATACACATTGTTTGGTTCACTTTACCTCAAAGTTCCAGCCCTGGAACTCCTGTGTTTTACATTATCAGATACTATCACACTTCATGGTAATGCAGCTCCATAAACAATAAATGTTTATTACAGTAAACTTGACTCTGTCAAAATGAACTGTTTTATTTGAATAGTTCTTTCTTGGTCACCTGCCATCCCTTTCATTATTCAATCAATCATCATGGGTAGTTGGACTAACAACAGCCCTAAAATATGAGACATTTTCAGGAATCCCATTTATGGAAATTTTGTAGGTCTTGAGATATATTCTTTCAGGCTTCTCTCATCTCTTGCCCTCAAGCAAAATCACAACTAAATTATAACAGACAGATGGGAATTATCCCATTTTAGAAGACCTCAGTGAAGGAAATTCCAGTTTCACTGATAAAGGAACATCAACTGAATGTTCTTCACAGTCAAGGAACATGCATATTTACTTTTGTGAGGCAATTAGGTTAAGTGATTTGCCCCAAATCACATAGCTAATAAGTTTCAAGTGTTGGGGGCTGTATTTGAACTCAGGCCCTCCTAATTCTAGAACCAGTGATTCACCACTGGGCCACCTAGCTGTCCCTGAAAATTGTATGAAAACAATTAAAATTGTATCTAATTGTATCTAATTTCAGTCCTCCTTTTGTAGTTTTTAACATTTTTCTTCATTCTGTCCACAGTGAAAACAGTGGTCACCAGGTCACCAATCTTCATGGGCCACAGTCCTTCCTAATATAATGATCAGGGGAAGGCAACTTTTCCCATTTTAGGCTGAAAGGCCCAATTTCAACACAGAGGACTAGAAAGAATGTAACTTTATAGTCAAGAGCAATGTGGGTTTGAACCACCATTCTGACCTTTCCTTCTTATGTAACAATGAGTAAGTAATTTAACATTTCTGGGCCTTAGTTTTCTCATCTGTAAAATGATGATAATAATGGTTGTGGTACAGCAATTACCTCACAGGTATGAAGCACAAATGTCACAATATGCGAATGATTTAGGAAACTTTAAACCCTTATATAAATATCAGAAATTGCCTAGGGTCATCATATCCTATTGGGTCAAGAACGTAAAATGTGGCTTTATAAAATTTCACAGGAAGCAGGGAGATATTGTGGAAAGAGAACTACATTTGCAGTCAGGGGAACTGGGTTTTGAATTTAATTTCTGCCACTTTCTATTTATATGGTCTTGGGCAAATCACTCTAGTTTTGTGCACCTCAGTTTCCTCATCTGTAACATGAGAAGCCCCTTCTAGCTCTTAATCTATGATTTTATATTACAATTCAATATATTTTTCCCTTGAGCACCTACTATGTGTAGGGTGTAGAAGTAGAACTTGTAGTGGATAGAATATTGAGTTTGAAGTCAGAAGACCTGGGTTTTGACACTATTATTTTGACACTATTATTTAACTCTAAATTCTTTAACCTCTGTGTTCTTTAGCCAACTCTCTAGGACTTATTACTAAATCATAGACAATTTATACACCAGTCAACCAAATCAACAAGAATTTATTATGTGCCATTTTGAAGAATAAAAGACAAAAATGAAAACAGATCTTGCTTAAAAGGAGCTTACACTCATGGAAGGAATGACCAAATAGGGAACTATCCATGGCAAAAAAAAAAAAAAAAAAAAATCACATCTTTCTGATACATTTACCTAGCTAGTTATCGTACAATTTCTTTCTTCTCTTTTGTAGTTTAACTCCTTGAAAAGACCATCTACAATAGGTATTTCCATCTCCTTTCCTCTTAATTTCTTCTTAACTCTCCACAATCTGGCTCCCAACCTCATTATTCAAATAAAGCTTCTCTCACCAAAGTCACAGTCAGTTTCTTAATTTCAAATTTAATCAGTTTTTCTCAGTCCTCATCCCTTTTGACCTCTACAGCTTTTGATCACCCTCTTTTTCTTGATACTCTTTTTTTCCCTCTAAGTTTTCCTGACACTGTTCTCTCCTTATTCACCTCCTATATATCCTCAGTCGACTTTGCTAGATATATTTATCCAGGAAATGTCTGCTAAGTATAGGCACCCCACAGAGCTCTGTCTTGAGACCTCTTCTATTCTCTATACTATTTCACTTGGTGGTCTCCTGAGTTTCTATGAATTCAATTATCTCTATGTAGATGATTCTCAAATCCACTTACCCAGAATTAACCTTTTTTCCTGACTTCCAGACTTGAACTTTCAACTACTTAATCTCAATAAGCATTTTAAACCCAACATATAAAAATGGAACTCATTATCTTTTCCCCCAAACCATTATCTCTTCCTAATTCCTATTACCACTGAAAGTGCCACTATAATCATTTAGGACTACCACACAGATGTCATCCTCAATTCTTCAACTCTCTCACCTCCCATCTCCAATCTATGGTCTAGGACTGTCCATTTTACCCTTGTAGCATGTCTAACATCCCTTCTGTGCTCTGACAATGTTACCACCACCCTTGTGTAGTCCTTCATCATCTCTCTCCACTACAATAACTTTCTGGTTGATCTTCCTTCTTATCTCTCCCCACTTTAGTTCATCCTCTACTCAGCTGCTGGTGATCTTCCAGAAGAGCAGATCTGAAAATGTGACTTGCACTCAAGCACAACAAACTCAACAAAAATTCAACAAACTCCAAAGGCTTCCTGTCATCTCCAATACCAAATATACAACCCTCTGATTTTCAAAGCCCTCCTCATCTCTTCCTTCTGGTTTCCTTCAAATCCCAAGTAAAATTCCACTTTCTTCATGAAGCCTTCCTCAATCCTCATTAATTCTTCCATTGATTATCTCCGAATTATCATGTATCAGCTTCTTTGTACAGGATTGTTTCTTCTTGAGCTTCTTAAAGGCAGGAGCTATCTTTTGCCTTTCTTCATAGTCCTAGCACTTCATAGCCTGGCACATAATAGATATTTAATAAATATTTATCCACTAACTGATTTAAGATTGGGCTTATATAATATTTGTTTCTCATTTCCTTTTGGAGGGAGAGACTTTACTTCCAATGTAATCATCCCAAAAGGGAAGATTAATGAAAGATCACTAAGATATTACTAAAAGTGCCTTCTCTACATATCAAAGCCCTTTGGAATCATCTCCTAACCTCTCTCTTACTCTAGTCTCTAAAGATAAGGTGACTGGTGTTGCCAAGGAAAGAGCATAGAAAAAACTGAATTTTCACATTGACTCAATCATAATTTGTGGAGCTATCTTGGGCAGGTTATTTTCCCTCTTTGGGATATTTTAAAAGATCTTGTACCTGTTGGATTCTGTGACTTCAAATTTTGGAACAAATTTCTGCCTCTGCTTCTACTGCTAGCCCCAAAAGAATGTCTGTCTTTGCCTTTCAGTGTTATAGGTCACTACTTTGGAATGGTACTTAATGTGAGAGGTGAACCAACCAATTAAGGAGGAATGGAAACTTATTAGTGACCAGGGCTGGACAACTGGAGGGATAAAAATCTGCTCAAATTGGGTTGGTGCTTTGTAATAAATGGGAATCTGTGCTCATTAAATTAGAAGCCTGGGTTAAGGTGCAAAAGTTCTTTGCAGACACTTAGTCCCTGTGAATAGAGACTTTGAGTCAATTCTAAATCGAAGTAATTATTTGGTAAGTGGGTTAATAGTGAGTGAGCCTCAGAGGTTTGATAAATTCTGATCCTTACATAATTGCCTAGGGCATGTTTACCTTCTGAATTTGTATAAACAAGAAGGCATACTATGTAAACACAATTGTGGGAAAGTGAACCATTAATGCTTGAGTTTGGGACTCCTTTTACTTTCAGGATTACTACCCCAAAGCTCTTGCCAGAGGGATCCCCAGGTGGTGTCCCTTAACTCAGTCTCTAAAGACTAAGGTCCAGGTTCTATTTTTCTTCTAATCTCAAGAGTCCTTGAGGGAGTTTAGGAGCCTGCCACAAAGTAGGCAGATAGACTTCCAGTTTCACTGCTCAGAAATCCAAAGATAGCAGACTCAGAAACTTAACTAGAAATTCTTAAACCTGTGACCAACTCAGTTTGAGAAATGGGACAAAAAGGTATAACCAGACCTACAGGGTCTATGCTTACATGTCACAGATCTTGGGGTCCATTTCTAAAGTTTACATCAATGATAGAACGTGGAACCTAAGAGAACATCATGATGTTAGAGCGGTTGAAGAAAGTCAGTCAGGGAGGAACTGAAGGGAGAGTCAAAGATGGCAACCCAGAAGTCTGCTAGGAGGAGAAACTATGCTTCCTTGTTTTGGGCCAGGTTTATTCAATCCTCTTTAGTGGTTCTGGTTTAGGACTAGAAAAAAAGGAGTCATCCCAAGGCCATCAACCAATCAACATGCATTAATTAAGTTGTTATTGTGTTCCACATAGTGGCTTTAAGTGTTGGGGATTAAAAAAAAAAAAAAAAGAAAGAAAGAAAGAAAGAAAGAAAGAAATAATCCCTACTATTCATTCTAAAAAGGCATAGATTTTGAGAACTATGAATTCTGTTAGATGGCACAGTGGATAGAGTGCTAAACCTGGAGTTAGGAAGGCCTGGAGAAGGAAGTTCAAATCCTGCTTAGACACTTACTAACTGTATAACCCTGGGCAAGGCACTTAATCTCTGCCTCAGTTTCCTCACCTGCAAAATGGGGATAATAAAAGCATCTTCCTCCCAGGGTTGTTGTGAGAATCAAATGAGATAATAATTATAAAGTGCTTGGCACAGTGCCTGGCCCTCAGTAAGCACTATATCAATGTTAGTTATTATTATAATTTTTATTAATTGCTGAATGCATACTGTTTCCCTTATCTTGGGGATCTGGCTTTTCTAGAATCATTAACTTGTGATTGCCCCTGGCACTATTTTTATCCTTCATTTCAACTTCCTTTAGTACCCATCAGGTCAGTGAAAATCATTGTACCAATGAGAAGATTGCCAAATGCAGCCAAAAACACTGCAGCTACAGGCTGCCATACTGCTGAATCTGACTATCCAATCAGCCTTGAATTGCTTTTTTCACAGTTCAACAACAAGGTTAACCACAAGGTCATTCCAATCCAATATTGCTAACCATTCCAACTATTCTGAGTAAGGTCTGATGGTTCAAGCTCAGAACTGGAACGAAAAGAGAAGGTATTATATTATATTACATTTTACATTTAACATAGAACTTGCATTGAACAAAAAAGACATTTACTTAACATTATTAACATGAAAAGGATGTTCATCAAAGATACAGAACTGGTTCATGGTGGTGCAGCCCCCTCCCCCATCTCCAAATGGAAGTATGTCTACTCAGAAAAATGTATGTTGGCTCCCATGACATTTAGACATATATCAAACGGTTATATCTGAGGGACAATAAATCCACCTGAACCAAGCTTTTTATATCCTAGGCAATCTTGAAACCTGGTCAATACCCTGCCTCTTCTCAATTCTACCCTCCCTACTCAACCAATCAAGTCTCAGGGGTCTCTTTCTTACTTTTGGGGGAAAACTAGCCCAACCTACATGACAGGGGCCCAAGTAATTATTGCTTCTACCTTTCCAATCCTCAGTACTCCGAGGCAAAATCGCAGCTGCCCCACCCTAGTAATAGGGTTTGCCTTTCTGCTTCTACTCTCACCATCAAAAGTCTGGCCTCTGTCCTTCCCATAACATTACAGCCTTACACAGAGATCAGCTTTATTTGTTTCCAAAGCATAGGATGATATTTTGGGCATTTCTGAAACCCCATTAGTTTTCACTCACGTTGTTAAACTTTCATATGTAATGGTTTATAGGGTTCTGCTTTTGGATTTTCTTTTTTTTTTTTTCCCCCTTTCATCACACTGAAGTTCCAGGGAATTTCTCAAATAATAGCAGCCAGTTCTAAGTTTTGGAATACTGTGCTTCTAAATTGAATTTTTCAATGGTGAAATAGCATTAGTTAGCCTTAAAAAATTATTAGATATATTTTTACCTTACATGCTTACTTAATATATGAGTGCTTTTATGCAATTTGTCATTTCTGCAATTATTGTTGAAATCATTAGTGTTTTCCCTTTGAGGGCTTGCCATCTTAGTCTTTATAAAATTATTTTTGTGAATGAAAAATGTCATATTCATATGTAGTATACAAGAAAAATAGTCTGCATACAGAGTTCAGTTTTATTCTACAATCTATATGGAATAAGTTGTGTGATACTGAGCCAGTCACAATCTCTTTGGGTCTTATTTTCCTAATTTACAGAAAAAGAGATTTGAACAAAATGACCTAGTACTAACATTTTAATTTATTTTTAGTAAATTTTAAATTAACATTTCCTGTTTCTTATCTCATCATAGTATCCCATGTATTCTTCCTTCTTCCCCTCTCAGAGAAATATTCCAAATAACAAATAGTATATTTTAGAGAAAAAAGTCATCACAACTGATCCATACATTGATTGAAACAGTTTGAAAACATGTTTGGCACTAATATTTTATGATACAATGGAATTTTTAGGGTTGCTTTTAGCCTGAATTTCTGATTAACTGTATTTATTGCAAACTCCACTTTGATAAGAGAGTCAGATCACAAACAAACAAGTAGTTATTGAAACAATGAAATCAGTCATTGAAAAACCAGGTTATACCTTGGGCTGAACACATCTTTTTCTCAATGTACTATAATGTCTCTTATCTATCACTGATGTTCAGTACACTCTGTGCCTTTATCTAAAGGCAGGGATGGTATCTTAGTTACATGTATGTGCCTGCCCCACGACATTTGTTTTATTTTTTTATTTTATAATATAACTTTTTTTTGACAGTACATATGCATGGGTAATTTTTTACAAAATTCTCCCTTGCACTCACTTCTGTTCCTATTTTTCCTTCCCTCCATCCCTTCCCCTAGATGGCAGGCAGTCTTATACATGTTAAGTATGTACAACATTTATTTTAATGCTTAGCACATAGTACATATACATTTGACAGATGTTTGTGAATGAATGAATGATTCCAAGTTTTTCCAACATCAAACATAACAGTGTGTTTACTATAGTAAAACCAGAAAATGTGCTAATACATTATTAGAAGGATTTTCAGCAAGGGTGGAGACAATATGTATTTATTTTTAGTTAACACTCAATGAACCACAAAGCCCCAAATTTTTATCTATTTTTATTATTTATCTAGAAAAATGAGACTTTACTGCATGTAAATATTTCTTATTTACATTCTCAAAATTTTCCACACATTTCCTAATAACATACATTAGTTTCATGTATCATAAACACACAAGGAAAATCCAAATAATCCATTTGTTAGTGATTTTATTTTTATATCTCTTATTAGATTCTTGATTCTTTTGAAATAATAACATTTCTAGTATTTACCAATGTTTCAAATTCACAGATTTATTTTGTTTTTTTTTCTGTTGCTATCCAAAAGACTAGAAATCCTACATAAGCTATAAGATTAGCAAATCTTGTCTCCTAGAGAGCTGTATTTATCAAATTGAGTTTAGAATATAATTAAATCAAATAAATTGAATTATAGACTTATACAAATACACTCACAGCATCTTATGTTGGCCCTGTGATTCATTTGACAACAAAAGCTTGTAGGCCTCGTCACCAGGGGTTTGGGTGCTCCTTTAGGGGCCTGTCATGTTTTTCCTTACAATTTGGGTCATTTGTGTCTAAATGTTCCAAATACAACTGCACTTCAGGGCATTCCCATCTTGCAGACAAGACTGCATTTTGTGTACCCCGGGTGATTGAACAGCTTGTACTTCTTGGGATCAGAGTGAGATTAGAATGAAGGGAGCTACAATTGCAATTACTCTGACATTGTGTTCTATGTACCTCAGAGAAAAAGGACACCTTTCACCAGTGTACCACATGCCAGTTACCCATATTTTTTCTAAGAGTGCTTATTACTCTAAGACTTTGGGGTTCTACGGAACTGAGAAATCAGTGAGACAACAAGGGGGAGCACGTTGCCCCACTGAAGATAGCACTCAGAATTGGCTCAGACCTATCTCATCAGCATCATCACTAATGTATATATAATTGCTACAATGTGCCAGATACTGTTATTGTTATCCGTCATTTCAGTTGTTTCTAATTCTTTGTGACCCTATTTGGGATTTTCCTGGCAAAGATACTAGAATAGGTTGGCCATTTTCTTCTCCAGGTCATTTTACAGATGGGGAAACAGAAGCAAACAGGACTAAGTGACTTGCCCAGGATCACACAGTTAGTGAGTATCTGAGGTAAGATCTGATCTGAAGTCTTCTTCTCTGTAGGCTTGGTGCTCTTTTTACTCTGCCTTTTAGCTGTCGTGGAACTAAGTACTTTATGAATATTATTTCATTAAATCTTGATAATAACCTTAGGAGATAAGCACTAATATTATCCCCTTTTTACAAATGAGAAAACTGAGGCAAATAGAAGTTGAGACTTTCTTAAGGTCATGCAGCTAATAAAGCATTTGAGGCAAGACTTAAACTCCCCTAAACTAATAGCTTTTATAATTAATTTGATAAGCAGTCTTGATCCTGTGACCCATGTGGCTTGGTTAATGGGACCAGGGAAGCTTAGATAGGAAAAGAGAAGATATAAGGATGATATAATAGCTGTATTCTAGTTCTTGAGAGGTAGTCATGTGAAATAGAAAGTAGATTTGTTCTGTTTGAACTGAGAAAGAAGAATTGGTAGCAATAGGTAGGCGCTGCAAAAATGCAACTTTGAATTTAACATCAGGAAAAATTTCCTAATAAATTGAATGGTTCTGGATACAGTGGGAGATCATGGTCTTTTTAAGCTAAGGTCTTTTCCAGGTCTTAGTTTGACTGAAGCAATGTCCATTCAGTGATTAAAACTAAGTAAGAAATGATACATAGAATAACCACTTTTACCTAGCTTAAAAAAAAAAAAACAACTAGGAGTGAAAGACTCTCAAGGTTTCTGTTCAAAACAGAAATGATTGTTCTTTACATTTATTTTGAGTCAGTCAGGACCTAAATAATGACAAAGTTGAACTTGGCCTGGGCTCTATTGTTGGCCAATCAAGGAGAACCAGAGTGATTTGAACTAAGACATGGTCCTTAAGAAACAAATATAAAAAGGAAAGAAAGAAAGAGAGAGAGAGAGAGAAAGAGAGAGAGAGAGAGAGAGAGAGAGAGAGAGAGAGAGAGAGAGAGAGAGAGAGAGAGAGAGAGAGAGAGAGAGAGAGAGAGAGAGGGAGGGAGGGAGGGAGGGAGGGAGGGAGGGAGGGAGGGAGGGAGAGGGAGGGAGAGGGAGGGAGGGAGGGAGGGAGGGAAGGAAGGAAGGAAGGAAGGAAGGAAGGAAGGAAGGAAGGAAGGAAGGAAGGAAGGAAGGAAGGAAGGAAGGAAGGAAGGAAGGAAGGAAGGAAGGAAGGAAGGAAGGAAGGAAGGAAGGAAGGAAGGAAGGAAGGAAGAGAGAAACAGAGAGAGAAAGAGAAGAAAAAGAACAAGAGGTAGACAAGAGGGAATTATCTGGTTGAGAAAAACAGTGGGTTCTTTCTCATTGCAGGCATTCAAAACCACTTATGGGGAATTGTATTGAGGATTCTTCCAACTCTGACATTCTGTGATTTGGTAGAAATTGGTATGAGTGCAAACAGTATACTAATGTAGATCACTGAGCAGGTAAGAAAAGGAGGTCAAAAGAAAACAATCTGAAATGAAAGCCAATGAGGCAAAACCATTTTGTTCCGGGAAATCAATGAGGCACATTCACACTTGACCTGTATCACTGCAGACACCCTAAACACCACTCCAGAAAGGACCAACTTTCCTGTCTGTTGCAAAAAACCAACTTATTCCTGCCCTCTCATGGCCTCTGTTCCTAAAACTCTATTCCACCATCTCCCACAGTCCTTCAACAGGCATGCAAAGCATGGTACTCAGTGCTGTGGGTACAATTAAGTTCAAAAAAAGGGTCCTACTTGAACCCAGGGACCTTATGATCTAAAGGGATTCTCAAACTAGGGCCCGCAGGCCAGATGCGGCAGACTGAGGATGTTTATGCGGCGGCCTATGGCAAATGGGCTGAGGGGTGGAGACAGAGTGTGAGTTTTTGTTTTTACTATAGTCCAGCTCTCCAACAGTCTGAGGGACAGTGAACTGGCCCCCTATTTAAAAAGTTTGAGGACAACTTAACTTCTCCCCCAGGGGTCATATGTAGTAACTTTTTTTTTTTTTTTTTTTTTTTTTTTTTTGGTTAGTACTAGATAGTGGCAGGAGCAAGAATAAGGACAATAACTACAACTAAAAAAAGTTCTTATTTTTATAGCACTTGATCATTTATATAATTTTGTGAGAGAAAAAAAATGCAAGTATTAACCCCATTTTGCAGATGAGGAAACAGGCCAGATGTGACATGATTGGCCTAAGGGTCTTGAACCCTAATCATCAAATTCAAGTCTAAAGTTTCTTCTACCATCCCTTGCTGTCCCCCAGGAATAAGTGGTTTATGAGTTATTCCATATAAGTTACTCTGAGGTCCCAAATTTATTCTGATCAAGAATTCATGCTCTGCAAACATTTTTTCCCTCTGCTATTGTGTTTCTTTCCCTCTTCTGCCCAGAGTTTACCAGCAAAGATGCCTTTAAAAAAAAAAAAAAAGATTCCATATTCTCAGAGTTTACAGTCTAAAGGAAGCAATATGCAAACAATTGTGTTTACATAATTACTATATATACACATATATGAACATAGAGGGGTGTGTGTGTGTGTGTGTAGGATAGATGGAAAGTAATCTCAGAGGGAAGGAAAGGAATGACCAGAAAAATCTCTTTTAAAAGATGAGATTTGAGTTGAACCTTCTTCTTTTGAGATAATCAGGATTGTGACTTACTCATCTAGTAAGTATTTGAGGCTGGATTTGAACTCAGGCCTTCTTGACTCTAGACTGGTGCTCTATCCACTATGTCATCCAGCTGCCCCCTGATCTGAGTCTTAAAGGAAGCTAGGGAAGTCAAGATGCAGAGGAGAAGAGAAGATTTTAATTATGGAGGATAGTCACTGAAAAGGCACAGTTCAGAGATGCAACATGCTGTGCAAGAAACAGCAAGAAGTCAAGTCCTATTCAATCATAATGTGTATGGAAGGGAGTAAAGCATAGAAACAGTGGAAAGGTAGGGAAGAGTCAAGTCATGAAGGTATGAAGGTGTTTAAATGCCAAATAGATGATGTTTTAGTTGATTCTGGGGGGGGGGGGTGATAAGAGAGCTAGTGGAGCTCATTGAGCAGTAAAGACTACATAGTCTGAACTTTAGAAATGAAGTATCAAGCATCTTTCTTAATATTTTTCTTACTGAACTATCATATTCTTGAAGAAAGCTATGGGATCATAAATTTAGAACCCAGAGTGGTACCACAAAGGCTACATAATACAATTATTGTAGAATATTATTGTGCTGTAAGACATGATGAAGGGGATGATTTTTTTTTTAAATATGGGAAGATGCATATGAACGAGTGGAGAGGGACATGAGCAGAATGAAGAGGATAATTTATACAATATCAACAATAGTGTAAAGAAAAATTATTTTGAAAGACTTAGGAACACTGATCATCACAATGAGAATATATTCCAATATAATTCCAAAGGACTAAAGACAGAATTGCTTCTCACTTCCTGATACAGAGATGATGGACTCAACGAGTCAGACTTTTTTTTTTTTCTAGACATATTTAATGTGGGAATTAAGCTTGACTCTACATGTTTATAACAGGGATTTTGTTTTTCTTGCTTTCTCAATGGAAATGAGAGGGCTGGTTGTAGGGAAATTATGCAGATCTGAAAAAAAAAAATTTAATTTTAAGTAGGACATGTAGAGGCATTGACCTTGCCAACACTAGTCACTTCATATGTAGAGACTGGAGTAAAAGAAAGAATGGGAGATGATGGCAAAGGATTTTGATATGTAGAGAAGGAAAGAAGACACTTATAGTAAATGATCTCTACTTTTTTCAGAAAATATGAACTTTGGTCCTCAGCTATGGGGAGCTGGGGGAGAAAGAGGATGATATAGGGATATTGAGGGGCTAATACACACACACACACACACAAAGGACATCAAAATATGTGTTTTGTTCAAATTAACTTCAAAATTATCTTTGCTTCTTCATCTATTTGAATGGGAGGGAGGATTGACCCTACATCAAGTCTTACAGCAATTACTATATTCTTCTTAGAATTCTATGTTTATATATTTGCCTTTATTTTCTTCTGAAGGCTCTAAACTCCTAGCTGGCACAATGGATATAGTACTTGGACTTAATTCTGTAAGACAAGTCTTCCTAAGTTCAAATTTGGCCTCAGACACTGAGTTGTGTGATCCTGGGCAAGTCATTTTATTGTGTTTGTCTCAGTTCCTTCTTCTGTGAAATGAACTGAAGAAGGAAATGGCAAATCATTCAAGTATCTTTGTCATGAAGAGTTGAACACAATTGAAAAATGACTAAGCAAGAAGAATAAAGCTCCTTAAGGATAAGAAATGCATTTCCTTCATTTTTGTATTATTTTTAGCAGTTGGTAGAATATCTTGATAATACTACATGCTCAGTTAAGATTTTTAAAAATGTCTTGGTACCTTTGATCTCTGTACTATGAGTCATTTCAACACTAACTTCCTTCTACTGAACTGTCCCTTATGTCAAATAAAAACAATTAAGCAAAATCATTGCCACTCAATAAATATTTACTTATCAAATTCTTTCAAGGTGAAGGTTTGTGGTTTTTTTTGTTGTTTTTTTTTTTTTTCCAAACTACCTACTGTAATGCACTAAGTTTTGCACTTTCTTTGTTGTCTAAATCTGTGCTTTCACTTTTGGGGAGAATTCTCAGTTGTCAAATTCCCTTGGAGAAGTAATTTGGTTGCAGCTAAGTCTTGAGAATTGTATAGGATAGGGAAAGTTTATTTGCCTTTGGTCACATGATTTGAATGTGTCAAAGACAAGACATGAATCTAACTTCTTCAATCTTTAAAACTGGCCTCTCTTTCTACCATTCCTTACTCTCTCCCACTTTCATATAGTCCTTGCTTAATTGGTGCTTTTGGAATGTTGAATGAATGATATTAAGTCTTATCTAGCGTCTTACAGTAGCAATAGAAAAAGCTCCCAAAGGCTTGTCTGGGGGAACTCTTGAAATTCTGAGAGTGAGCTTCATATATTTGAATGGCTAGCATGAAGATTAATTAAATTTGTTTTGCTTATTCTCAGAGAACAAATCTAGAAGCAGTAGTAGAAATAACAGAGAAGCAATGGAAGAAAAAAAAAACTTACCATTGGAGAAATCTGAAAGCAGATTGGGATACCTTGGGAGAGAAGAGATAACTCTTACTACAGGTCTTCAAGAAAAGACTATATTGTTGTATAACTGATGATGATGTAGCAGAGTTGATTGTTCAGAAATGGATTGAGCTAGATAATCTCCAAGTTCTCTTCCACCTATGAAATTTTGTGTTTCCTTGAGTTTGCTTTTCTCCAAAGCCAATATATGTGAGATTTTTTTCCCATGTCAATTGTGCTTTTGCCCAAGTCAAGATCTTCCATCATTTAGCCAATTTCTGCACTCACTACAGGACCCCAGTACTATCTGGGTATTAATTGTGCCTCTCTGCTATAACCTCTAAGTTTTTCCAACAACTTAACATACCGATTCTAATGAATACTAAGTTTTGAATTTTCAGAAGTATAAATGTGAGCTGATATCATTTGTTTATACAGATTGTCTTTGGTTCTTTCTCTACTTTTTGAAAGAAGCTGAATTTAAAGGAAAAATATCATTTGTTACATAAGTCATGGTTATGGGAGAGTTGGGAAAAGGAAAGATGAAGGGGCCATGTCCAGATAAAGGAGTGGGAGTCACTTAAAAATTATCTTTCTTGAAAGTTGTGGACTAAATTCTGGAAATGAGTCACAGATAAGAATATTCAAATGCCTTACTTAGGTAGTGGACCACAAGGTCCTTCATATCTCAGGTGATCAATCCAACTCAACAGATATTTACTTATTGAGTAGTGCATGCAAGGCATTCTATTAGATAAGGAATACCATGCAAAATAATAGGCACAATTATTTCAAAGACTGTTATCTACTAAGATAGTAATATAAAAGACAAAGGCTATTAAAGAGTTACAAAGTGGCACAAGACTTAGAGGATGAAAAACTTTTAAAGCCCTCTCTATATCATGTCTACCCTTTGGCCATCATCTTCATCCTCCTCCCACTAAAACTTAGAAGTGCTCCTGGGATGCTGGACTTTGACGAGAGAGCTTTCACTTTATCTCACACAGAACCAGGCTTACATGTCATAACACTATTTCTATACCAGGCCACCACATGCATACCTGACTCTTTTCTAATACCCTTTTTTATATATTGTCTTTTCTATAAGAATGTAATCCCCTTGAGGGCAAGAATTGTCTTGCTTTCTTAGTATATTCCAATGTTTAGCACAATGCCTAGAACATAATAAGTTCTTAATTGCTCCAAATAACTGCCTGTTCATCTTTCTGTCTATCATCTATCTGTGTATATCAGCTTGGGAGAAATTAAGGAAGTCTTCATGAAGAGGGCAACAGGAACTTACCTGAATAAGACTTGAAGGATAGCTTGAATTTCAGCAAATAGAGACATCAAAGTGGATATTAGAGGAAGAATAAATAATCTGAGTATAAGCACAGATACTAAAGCATGGGATACATTTGGGAAATAATCCAGTCTGGCCATAGAGAAGCATGTCCAAAAATAGCATAGAGAGAGCAATAAGAAAGACAAGAACAGCACTTTGAGGACTGCTTTTGTTGATAAATGAGGGAGGAATATTAGTCTGAAACAACAGAGAAGTGATCAGAGGATTAGAAGGAAAATCATAATGGTACAAGGTTGTAGGAAGTAAAGAAGAACTGAAAGACTGTTAACAATGTCCAAAGTAGAAGAGTGTTCAAAAAATACTGAAGATCATTGAGTACTTTAAACATTTTTAGGCAACTGGAGGTGAAGATTGGATTGTAAAGGGTTGGCAAGTGTGAGTGGGTGGTAAGGAAGTGGTAATGGCAGGAATTGACTACTCTTTTCAAAGCATAAATATTAAACACATTCATTATAGACTATGATGTAATAAAAATTTATAATCAATAAGGAAAAGATTTAAGGGAAGATTAAAGGAAAGAAAAAATTTAGATCCTAATGGAGAATAAATAATCTAATCCTGAAGAATGAGTGGGTCAAAGGACCAATCATGTAAACTATAAATTATTCAAAGAAAAATTTAAACAGTAAGAAAACATACCAAAACTTTTGGAATATGGCCAAAATAGTCTTTAAGGGAACGTATATATCTCCAGATGTTTTAATCAATAAAAGAATGAAAGAAAAGATCAATGAATTGAATGAATAACTAAAAAACTCCTAAAAATTTCTAAAATAAAATGTAAATCCCAAACACCAAAAAATAAATTCTAAAAATCAAAGAGATAAAACCAAATTGAAAATTACAATAGTGAATAAAAATAAGATTTATTATAAGACTAATAAAACAGAATAACCCTAGCTAATTTTTAGAAGAAAACAAAAGTATCATAATTAAAAATGCAAAAATGAAATTACAGTAGACAAAGAGAAAATAGGGAAATTTGCCAGAAACTCAATAACGCTAGCAAAGCTAAAAACTTAAATAGATGGATATTTATAAAATCCTAAAGTAAATAGATTAATAGAACAAGAAACAGACTTGAAGTTACTTTTTAAGTACTTTTTAAGAATTCTCTCATGCCTGAAATGCTCTTTTTTTAACTTTTGCATTTCAGAATTTATCCTTCAGGATTCAATCCAAGTGCCATCTCCTTTAGGAGGCTCTTCCTGATTCTCCAATGAAAGCTCTTCCCCTAATCACCCTATATGTATTTTGCATATGTTCTATCACCTGCAAACATGTTGTATTCCTCTTCTCTTTTCCTTACTGCCCCCAAAAATGTAACTACCCCCAGGGTAGAGACTGTCTCATTTTTAATGATTATATATTCATAGCACATAGGAGATATCTAATAAGTGCTTATTGATAATTGATTGAATTTTGGTGGTAAAAGAAAGGCTAGTAATATAATGGCAATTTAAGCAGGGTAGTGATTGAGAAGCTCTAAGAATATTTAAGACAGCTAGGTGGTGCAATGGATAGAGCACCAAGCCTGAAGTTAGGAATTTTTCTGAGTTCAAACCTGATCTCAAACACTTACTGTGTAACCATGGGCAAGGCAGTTAACCCTGTTTGCCTCAGCTCTTTATCTATAAAATAGGCTGGAGAAGAAAATGACAAACTACTCCAATATCTTTGCCAAAAAAAAACAAAAACAAAAAACAACCCAATATGGCCATGAATAGTCAGACATGACTGAAACAGCTGAACAACAACATATATGAAGCATGCAAAACATATTTCTATATTAGTCATATTGCCAAAAAAAGGCAAGAAGAATAAAGAACTTTTAAAATTCTTCCAATCTGTACTCAGAATTCATAACTTTTTTCACTAGAAGTGGATAGCATTTTTCATAATGAGTTTTTTAAATTTTCATGGATCATTGTATTATCAGAGTAGCTAATATCAGAGTATATATTATAGTATCAGAGAGTCTTTCACACTATTACAGTATTATTGTTACTGTGTACAATATTCTCCTGGTTCTACTCAGTTCACTTTGTATCAATTCATATAAGTCTTCCCAGGTTTTTCTGAAACCCCAGTAAATAGTCCCTTTTATTTCTTATATTACAAGAATATTTCATAACAATCACATACCTCAACTTGTTCAATCATTCTTCAACTGATAGACATCTCTTTAATTTCAATTCTTGCTACCCCAAAAAGGAACTGCTATAAATATTTTTTACATATAGTCCTTTCTCCTTTTTCTTTAGTCTCGTTGGGATACAGACCTAGGAGTGGTATTGCTGCATCAAATGGTAGATATAATCCTTTGGGTATAGTGGAACCCTAGTTTTGATGGCCAAAGACCATGTGAGGAAATGGGATGTATTTTGTAGTTGAGACAAGTGGAGCACTATGATAATAAGGATGGTGGCCTGTGGATCAGCAAAAAGTGCCTCCACCTCCTGGAAAGGAAGTATCCCTCTGTACCCCCTTCCCCACCATTGGTGCCTCATTTCCAATTATAGCTCTAAGAGTCAATGTAATATAGAATGAGTAGATGGTACAAAGTGCCTTTGATTCTTCATCCAAAGACGTCGGTATTCTTAAACTGTTCTATCATTTACTAGTTATATGACCTTGGGTAAATTACTTAGAAGTAACATGGTATAGAAGGAAGACCAGGATTCAAGTACCACATCTGATACGTAATGATTATGTGGCTCTGAGTAAGTCACTTACTTATCAATGCTTTAGGAAGCTCTCTAGGACCTTAAATGGCAAAGGAGGTGTTGATATGAATGGATAGAGAGTGTTTCCTCATTCTGGGAGTTCTTTATTCCAAGGAAAGTTATTTAACTTTTCTGACATTTATTTTTCTCTTCTGTACAAGGGGTGGCTTGAATCTACAATCATATTAAAAATGCTCTAAATCTAGTACTACTGATTAGAGAAATACAAATTAAGACAATTCCGAGGTATCACCTCATATCTATCAGATTGGCTAAGATGACAGGAAAATGTAGTCATAAATGTTGGAGGAAATGTGGGAAATGGGGATACTGATACATTGTTGGTGGAGTTATGAATTGATGAAGCCATTCTGGAGAGCAGTTTGGAACTATGCCCAAAGAACTATAAAACTGCAGATTCTTTCATCTAGCAGTATCACCCCTGGGTCTGTCTCCCAAAGACATCTCAAAAGAGGCAAAGGGACCCACATGTGCAAAAATGTTTGTAGCAGTTCTTTTTGTGTTGGCAAGGAATTGGGAACTGAGTGCATGCCCATCAGTTGAAGAATGGCTGAGTAATTATGGTATGTGAATGTAATGGAATATTATTGTTCTATAAGAAATGATGAGCAGGCTGATTTCAAAGACTTACATGATCAGATGCTAAGTGAAATGAGCATAACCAGGAGAACATTGTCCACAGTAACAGCAAGATTATGTGAGGATCAACTGTGATGGACCTAGCTTTTCTCAGCAATGTGATGATTCAAGACAATTCCAATAGACTTGGGTAGAAAATGCCATCCATATCCAGAGAGAGAACAATGGAGACTGAAGGATAAAAGTATACTATTTTTAACTTTTTGTTATTGTTTGCCCTTTCTTTCTCATGGTTTTTCCTTTTTGTTCTGATTTTCCTTGACAACATGACTAATATGGAAATATGTTTTAAACGATTGTACATATATAATTCATGTCAGATCGCTTGTTGTCTTGGGGAGGAAGGATTTAAAGGAAGGAGGGAAAATTTTGAAATTCAAAATCTTACAAAAATGAATGTTGTAAACTTTTACATGTGATTAGAAAATAAAATATAACAAAAATTTTAAAAGGAGGGTGAATTTGGTAACCATACAATTCAATATGTTATTATTATTGTTAATATTATTCCCTATTTCTTAGTTGGATCCCAATTCCTGAATACCAGACAACAGAGAATTATTTTTAGCAAAAAAAAGAGAGACTTCACAGACAATGTCTAATAACATTTTCTTAGCAGGAAATCCTCTTCACTGCATCCTTTAAACCCTGTACATTGGCCATTATTGCTAGTACAGTACCTCGGTTACTCATTTTTATTATTATGGGATTATCTGAGATTGTTGTACATGTATCCAGGGTCTTTTTGAAAACTACTGTTTCCAAAATTGAAGTGCTAGAGATAGTCAAGCTGATAAAATGAGCTTTTATTGGGAAAATCCTGTGTCATTCATTTAGATCCCTGTCCCTGCTTGTATAGGTAGAAATCAAAGGTTTCCTTATGAGTTAGCATTAGGAGAGAGAGTGGCTGATGTTGTACTCAGCATTTATTTTCAATCATCCTGTTATTGTGGTGAGGAGGAAAAGGAAGAATGAAGAGCTTTTCTTGCAAAACTAATAGCACAGAGTTTCTTATAAAGCTATTTTTCTTCAACACTTGTACTTGAGCTATGTATCTATCACTGGACTGCCTGGGTCTTGGTGGCCACATTCATTCAGCTCAACTCTGGGCCATTAATTTAAATAGCAGCCAAGCTAATATACAGTGAATCCCTAATGTGAAGTGTGATGGACCAGCTTGCCTCGCTTCATAACTTTCCAAAGGGAATACCCAAAAGGAGAGAGAAAAATCACTTGCCTTCTCTTCAGTTCTGTGACAGAAGCCTGAATTTATATCCATTTCATTATGGAGATTTTGCAATTATCAGTTAGACCTTGTTATAATTTAGCTATTTAAGTTGCATTGTAAAAAGGATGATATCATGTCCTTTACTTTCATTCTCTAGCTTCTGTCGGATTTTAAAAAGCCTAAAACACTAGTCTACAGAGTGATCAAAATGAAGGGATGTTTTCATGTGAATGATAGGGCAGATTTATCCCACTAGCTTGGAAAAAATACTTGTCAAATGTTATATATTCATATATTTACTAGCTGCACTCCTCATTCTCTGGATGTTACCACTTTGGTTCTCATTCACCAGCACCTTTTCACCCTTTGAGAGGCCACCATCTTAAGGCCCTTTATCTTGATTTGTGATTTCCTAGCCCAGACCACCTTTTTACAAAAGGCAATGTTTATTTCACTCTTATCTTCACTCTGAAGACTTCTCTATCTCTTCACCAACAGCTTTTCCAGCAAGCCCATATTCTCCATACCCTCTCCCCTTTTCCATTTTCTTTTATGTGTAGGCTCTTCTATTAAAATGTAAACTCCTTGACAGTAGGAACAGTGTCTTTTGCTTATATTTGTATCCCTACTGCTTAGCACAGCCTGGCAAATTGTAAGTCATTAATAAATTAAATGCTCTGTTTATCTATCCAAAAGGTATTGTTGAAGTATGGGTTGGCCTAGATGGCTTCTTAATATACTTCTATCTCCGAGAGTCTCTTCTCACCTTTGAATAGATGTTCCTTCCAACTTCCTTCCAATTTTGAGAGTAGATGAGTATTAAATAGGAAATAGATCCCAGCTTCTTGGACTGGAGGTCCTGTAACTGAGTGTGGCAGTCATAAAATTATGATTTATTATCAGTAAATATTTGATTTACATACATATTTTATATATACTTATACACCCAGGATGACATAAAAAATTTGGGGGGAGAAAAGAGGTTGCAACTGAAAAAAATTAAAGAAGTTCTAAATAGACTATAGTTTTGGAGAGTGACAGAGACAGAGACAGAGAGCAACAGAGAGACAGAAAGAGACAGACGGAGATACAGAGATAGAGACAGAGAGAGAAGAGAAGACCCTAAGAGTTTTTTGTTGTTAAAGTAATTTTTTCTTTCACATCTAACTCTTTCATGAGTCCATATAGGATTTTCTGGGCATAGATGCTACAGTGATTTACCATTTCCTTCTTCAGCTCATTTTACAGATAAGGAAACTAAGTCAAACAGGATTAAGTGACTTGACCAGGGTCTCACACAGCTAGTAAGTGTCTAAGATCTGATTTGAACTCAGGAAGATGAATCTTCCTGACTCAAAGCTGGCACTCTATCCATAAAAACTTGAATATAAAATTTCTGATTTTGTAAAATTTTAAAACTGAAAACTAGTCCAGTGATCTACAAAGTAGGCATGGAAAGTGAGCTTATGGGGCCTTCTGGGAGAGAAGAAAGGTCACATCTTGCCCACTTTTACTATGATAGGTGGTCATCCAACAGAACCATATTTACCATGATTTTTCAATATTCCCTAACTTTGCTTCCTCTCTGTTGTTCAAGCTCCCAACCTCTCCTTTTCTGAGTCAAGTATACACTAGACATCACTGGAAAAATTCTGTTCCTAGAGATCCTTCTGTGGTTGCAGCATCCATGTAAGAGTGCCACTCCCCTTTTCATGTGGTGTAAGATAGTGAGAAGGGGCAATTACGTGACCAGTGACTAGAGTGGCAAGCCTGGAATCAGAAAGACTCATCTTCCCGAGGTAAAATCCAGTTTCAGCCACTTACCAGCTGTGTGACTCTGAACAAGTCACTTAACCCTGTTTGCCTCAGTTTCCCTATCTGCAAAACAAGCTGAAGAACCATAGCAAACCATTTCAGTATCTTTACCAAGAAAACCCCAAATGGAGTCATGAAGAGCTAAACATGAATAAACAACACAAACACAAAGTGAGTCGCGGGATGAGCATGCAAGGATAGATTGTGATCTGGATAGCTCTCACCACTTATTCTTCCCCTCCAAACTTTCCCTTCTTCTAAACTTCTCTATTATTATTGAAAGCACCACCATCCTCCCAGTCACGTAGTTCTCACAATCTCATTGTCATCTTTAATTCTTCTCATTCCTTTATCACATATCTACATATTCAATCAGTTGTCAAGTCTTATCATTTTTACTTTCACATCTTCAACTTCTGGTCCTCCCACAGGCACTGTCACAGTTCAAGCTTCATCACCTTTTGCTTGGGTTGAGTTTCAAAAGGAGACCTCAAAAGGTTGGAGTTGAAGGCCAGTATTACAAGGTGTCTCAAAAGAATTTGCAGACTTGAACCCATCGCTAAGTAAAAGGGAAAAGTTTATTATAATTGTAATGCCAATTGAAACAGGCTAAGTTCCAAAAAGATTTAGCAAAGAACCTGGAGCAAGGAGAGACCTGGTGCTTCATGTCACTGATACGCTAATTTTATGGCTTAGAAGAATTGAGGAGTGGTCTGGTATGCACCTCAATATTAAATTTTATGGCTTAAAGGTGAGGTTGAGGAGTAGTCTGGTATGTGTTTCACCATTTGTCTCGGAAACCCTGTTATTACTGAACCACAGATTGTTATCTGGAAGTCAATACTATAGTATTCCTAAGTCCTAAAGACTTTAGGATCATTGACAAACAGATTGTTAGCACAAAAGTACACCTAAAATCAGGGGTTTATTGCTACATTTCTTCTAGAAACTATACCCCATCACTTGGAATATTGCAACAGTTTTCCAATTGGTCTCACTTTCTAAATGGTCTCTCTTCAAGTCTCTTACCTCTTCCAAGTTGTTGACAGCATCATTTTTCCATTCAATAAACTCCAGTAATTTCTTGTTGATTCTAGGACCAAATATTATTTCATCTCTTATTTTTCATCTTCTCTTTCTATTTTTCTTCTAATTGATTCCCCTTCCACATACTCTTGGGTCAGCCATACTGACCTCCATGTCATTCTGGGAACATGCTGCTCAGTCCCCTCACTCAGCAGCACTTTTGCTCTTCATCCATCACTGGATTGCTTTTCCTCCTCATACTTGCTTCTTAGAATGCTTGGTTTTCTTTAAAACTCAGATCAGGTCCCACTTTCTTCCGGAGATCTCCTCAGCTTTTAGGGCTTTTATATTTCATATATATCTAATTATTTACATGTTCTCTCCCCAAAAGAATATAAGCTCCCCTAGGGCAGCAACTGGTTTTGCCTTTCTTTGCATTCACTTTCTGGAAAGTAGCAAGTCCTTTAAAAGTGTTCATTGGTTGATTGCAGTAAACAATTATTAAGCACCTAATCTATCCAAGACATTGAACTAACCCCAATTTTAGCATAGCATGAAAGAGGCCCCAAAAGAACCAAGACAAGATATCAAATATTATTTAAATTATTTTACTCACTGAGATTAGGTTTGTCCTGTTCCCCACAAAAGATGCAGCATTAAAGCCACTTGTGTATATTCTGAGAGGGTCTTTCAAGTGCAAACTGAGCCATTTCTGCTTCACCTAAAACAAACTGCAAAATGTGTGAGAAACTACAGGGGATAAATATGATTATTATTATTTTTTGAAGTCATCTGTCTTTCTCTAGTTTAGAAGTCTGAGCAGAGCTGGGAAAATGTTAACTGAGGCTGCTTGGTGGGGCGCATCTCTCCACAGACAACAGATAACTAGTAATGGGGAACATGCATTCACCTCCTAGTTTTCTGGAGGCACAAAAAGACTTATGATCAGTTGAACTAGGGATTCCATTGTGAATTTTTATTGTTAAGTATCAATACTAAAGTATGGGCTGAACCCAGCAGACAAAAGATTGATTGAAAACTAATCCTGAAGTCTGAATAATCACACATTCAAGCAAATGCAAGATTTCCTGGTCCTCTTCATTAGAATTCTATCTAGAGATGTTCAGGTAAACACTTAACAACTGGTTAAGGGTGAGGTGGGATAATATATTCATGACTACTTTTAATATAATCTTCATGATTAATATTTTCCACTTTCTTAAGTGCAGACTCTTTGCAACCAATCTGGAAAAGACATTGGAGACTATTCTGTCTAATTGTATAGGAAAGTTAAGTCTACTTGTCACACAAATAGTAAATACTACTACTACTCACTACAAATAGTAAATAAAAACTAAGACATCTACTATAATTTTAGAGCCAGCATTCTTTTCACTATACTCAAGAAATATTTAAGTGTCTATTGTGTCCATGGAGGGAGGGTGGATTAGAATAAGTAGTCATGGAATGCTTACTATATGCCAAGTATTGTGGAAGCACTTTGAAAAAATAATCTCACTTGGTCCTCATAGTAATTCTACAATTTTAGTGCTATTATTGTCACCATTTTATAATTAAGAAAATTGAGGCAAACAGACATTTAATGGACTTGTCTAGGGTTATAAAACTAGCAGATGTCTGACATCATAATTGAACTCAAATTGAGCATTCTACTCACTGGACTACATAGCATTGTGCTTAGTATGTGAAGAGATACTCTATTTAAATAAAATATGGTTCCTATAAACTCAGAGAATTTACAATCCAATAGAATGACTACTCCATTTCTTATAACACAACAGAACATTAAAAATGTGTGAAAGGTATAAAATGCTATTCAAGGTCTCTGGAAAGAAAAATTATTTCTGCAAGGACTATGAAAAGCTTTTGAATCTTAAAAAATGGTAAGATTTCAACTGGAAAGAGGTATGAAAAGGGAATAGGAGGGACTAGTTGGGAATGGTACATCCTAAGATCCAGAGGAAGGAAAGTATGGGATGCATTTGAGTATGGTAAATAATACTGTTTGCACGGAACATAAAGTAGAAAGAACATTGAAATGGAAGATCAGAAGCCTGGGTCCTATTCACAAGTATCTTAAACTCCTTGAATCTCAATTCTATCCTCTGTAAATGAGAGGGTTGAATTTAGCTAATCTCCAATGTCTCTTTCTGCCCAAACATTCTACTGTTGAAAAAATAGTATGAGTCAAGAATAAAAAGGTAGGACTGGCACCATAGCACATAAACTTTAGAATTTATTCATTAATAACTAGCAATTATACAACATATTGTAAAATAAAGCATTTTACAAATATCTCATTTGATTACAACAACCCTAGGAAGTAAATGCTCTTATCATCTCCATTTTACAGATTAGGAAACTGAGGCAGATAGCAGCTGAATGACCTGCCCAAGATCATAAAGCTAGTGTTTGAGGCTGGATTTGAAGGTGGGTTCTATTCATTGGGCCATTGAGCTACCTCTAATACACAACCAAGTCTACATTTTTGTGTGTATGCTGCTAGAAAACAAGGTCCATAATTACTGTCAAACATATCACCAAACAAAATTTCATAATGTAGATCCAGCTAGATGATATAGCAGATATAACTCTAGGGCTGGAGATTCCAGGAATGTACTGCCTCTAATATAGCTGGAGAAAGCATGGGAAGAATTATATGAACTGATGTAAAGTGAAATCAGCAGAACCAAGAAAACATAAATTGACTACAACAATGCAAATAAAAAGAATAGGTATAAAACAAGTGAAAATAAATGATGCACAATTACAGAGAAAAGTCTTGGCCCTAAAGAAGAGATATGAAAAGACACTTTCCCTTACTCCTTTGCAGAAATGGGAAGATCCACAGGTGGGGGACATTACGTATGATATCAGATTTTTTTTTCAGTATTTGATTTTGATGATTTTCTTTTCTATTAAAAAAAGACCAATAACTTGAATATCTCCATAGGAGAAAGGAGCAAGGGAATATAGGGGGAAAGCTACATTATATCAAACAGAAGATATCAATAAAACCTATTTTTTAAAAGGAATGTTTGCTGACTTGAACGAACATAATTTTCTCTCTGCTCAGATCTCATATAGTAAGTTGTGCATGGCTTGTAAACATATATTAATTTGCAATTATGTTTATTTACATATGTGTCATATCTCTCTCATAGATTAAATTATGTGAGGTAGGTATTGTAAAGGATTAGGGTGTTCCCTTATAGATTATCTCTAGAAAAATCTTACCTATCTTCTAGAGAATATGGCAAAAGATAGAAAAAGGGAAAGAAGATGTCTTAAAAATGAACTCTTGGCAAGAATTGGGGGTACGGGGTTGAGTGCTGCTAAGCTTCAGTAGATTCAGAGCTACCTTAAGGTAGTATTTAAGACATTTAGTGATTTTCAAGAGAAATGCAGTATCTGGGATAATAAGTTTCCACAGAGAATTGATCTTGTCCCTTGGGAAGTAAAAGGTCTCAGGCTAAGGATGTACCAGAGGGACCATGCCTTTATTTAATCTCTATATCCCCAAGGCCTAGTATAATCCTGTGCCTAGAGACTCTTAAAAATAGGTATTGAATGAATGAATGATATATTTTTATTTCCTTTATGTCTAGAGCTTAGAATTCTTACTCAGGGATGAGTAACCTTCAGCAAGTACCAAAGGATAAATTGCCAAGCCATTCCATCTAGCAGAGCAGGCGCTGGTCAAGCTCCTATTGTGCCCTCCTCTCTCTCCCACTGCTGCCATCTCAAGCACTGATCACCATCCAAGGTTCAGTTTGGGGAATTGGTAATATTGGGAAATATTTTTGGAATAGGGGGGTGAGAGGAGAGTACCCTTATCTCTTCTCCATTCTATCACAGTTGTATTTTTCCTGGCATTTATGCAGAAGGAAATAAACTGATCCATTTAAATACTTTATACAGCGCTTTGCGTTATGACTTTCTGGCACTGGATATTGCTTCTCAGTGTTTTGTCCCTGTTTAAGGCCGAACTCCATGTGGGGATGGGCTATGTCTTATCCTGGTTTCATGCAAGATTCTGCAAACATCAGGCACCTAATAGATAATACACATATTGGTATTATATTTGTCATTTTCATGATTAAGATTCTATGGCCATGTAATCATCTTCTCCATGGGCCAACTCACACTGATTGATCTCAGTTTCTTTAGGCAGTTTAGTAGGACTGAGGGTACCTGGTACAATGAGAGCTGAACCAGTTTTGGAGTATGGAAACATAAATTGTGGTGGCTGATCTGCCAACGATTAGCTGCGTGACTCTGTAAAGGTGACTTTGTTTCTTCAGGTCATAGCTCCCTCTCTAAAATGAGGGGCTTGGACTAGTTTATTGCTTAGAATGCTTCCATCTCCAAGATTCTAGGCTGCCTATACTGCCCCTGGAAAGTGAAAAGAAGGCTCATTCTGAACAAGGTACACAAGAAATCCTCTACTTAAGTCCTTCTCTGATAGCTCATCATGGCAAAAGTGTCGCCTTGAGTTCTTAAAGATTGCATCTGCAGAACATAACTGCAGAAGGTTCTCCCATGCTAGAAAAGTGCTGAATATGGGACATCGCTGGATGAGTCATTCAAAGGACCAGCCAAGCAAAGTTTAAAGGTTCATCCCTGAGATGACCAATCCCAGAATTTCTTTAAAAACATCCTCTAAGTTATAGAAGGTTGTGGTCTACATTGGTAGAACAAGGACTCACCCCCAAATTATAGGTGCTTGAAGCATTTCAATATTGATGTAAACAATCATTATAGATAATTCCAGTCTCTAAAAGGCTGTTTTCTCAGTAGTCAGATAAACTTGTTACCACTACCTATTTACTTAGAAAATCACTCCAATTCTACATTTCATTTTTTCAGTCAGTGTAGACTGTCTTTATTATTTCTCATTTTTGTAACTACACTTATTTGTTTCTATGGAGGTGCAAAATGTCTCCCTCATAAAAATGATGATTATATTTACATAGCACTTATAAAGAATTTTCACATATATTATCTAGATTAGGACTTCTTAAACTTTTCCCACTCGTAACCTCTTTTCACCTGAGAATTTTTTCCCTAGCCTCAGGTATATAGGTATATAAAACAGACATACAAATCACATACTTATTGATGATAAATCATAAAGAAATTCATTTTAAAAGAATTCTTTGGTACACATAGAATTTTACCATTTATTAAAAGCAAAAGCAAATTTCCATATTAATGAGATGGATGTACTTGTTTATTTTTACATAAAGAATTGTCTTGGTAATATTTGATACCTTTTATTGTTGCTAACTTTTTCCTGACCCCCCCCCCACATTCAGTTATGTGACTCTATATGGAGATGTAATGCAAAGTTTAAGAAATTTTGATCTAGGTGACTAGGTGGTTTGGATAGAATAGCTGGCATAGAGTTAGGAAGACCCAAATTCAAATGTAGCTTCAGGTACTTATAAGCTATGTGATCCTGGGCAACTATGTATATTATGTACTTTTTTTTTTTTTAATTAACTTAAAAGTTAACTTTCCTACAAGCAAACAAGGGATTCTCCTAGTGACATTTTGGTAATAGTTTTCAACATTCTTACGTTTGACTTTCACAACTTAAATTATTCCAGTGATTTTATTAGTAACCTCATTTTCACTTTCACATTTGGCAACTACACACATTTGCAATTCTGCATAGTAGACCAAAAAAATGAGAGGCACCACGTGAGCAAGCTTGTGAAGTGTCTGGTGTCCTATTGAGTGCTTCTTGGGTCTTATTTACCCACTATTGTAGAATAAAGAATTCCTCTTTCATTTGTGGCTTATTTTCATTGTTTGCCTTTTAAACTCAACATTTAAGCTATAATTATAACCCCAAACTTAGGGCAAATCCTTTGGACTCTAAGACCAAGCAGGCAAAGTCAGTAATGTGGCTTACAGAGAAAATAAAGGTGTTAGGTAAACCTCCTGCCAGCATGTCTGCAGCCATTGTCGGCTGTGAGTTTGGTGTTAATAAATCAATGATTTGTTATTTCACAAAAAGAAGGAAAGTATCAAGCTGGTGTGTCCTTCATAATCTCTAACACCATCCACTAGCAGTGAAGGAAAGTGTTTCAGAAGTGATACTGAGACTTCCCCAGGTTTAGCATCTTTTGACAGCAGCAACCGTTGTCCTAGCAATCTCTCCTTGAGTTTCCAGAGGTCAACGTAGAGAGGTTTACAGCAATACACTATGTAGTACACTAGAAGGTAAGATTGAGGTTAAAATGCTGTAGTTTTAAGAATTTTTGTACTATAGATTTTATGTGTTATGGAAAATGAATATTGTCTGAAATCAATGTGGCTTTTTTTTTTTAGGTTTTTTTTTTAATTGAGATGTTAAATGTTAAAAGATCACCAAATTTTAGGGAATTATTAGTAAGAAAAAATATTTTGTGTGTTACCAATTTTATTTTGGTTACTACATTTTTGAGGATAGTTCATGGACTTAGGAAAAGTACATATCAAATTAATATATTGTTATAAAGAACTATATGCAGAAAAGTATATTTTCAATCATCTCTAGCAAAAGATTAAAGTTTTTGGCAGTCCCAGGAACCTAAACCCTTATTTACTATTGGTTCAATGTACCAGAGTTTGCCTTTTTGCCTTTTGTTCTTTTTTTCTGAAACATTACCCTGTAAAAATTGAGCATTACCTGTACCAAAAGACTGTGTAGGCTGTTGGTTAGTCCTCAACCCCATTATATTTCCAGCCCATCTTTTTTTTCCTATTATATAATTGTGATAAATGTTGTAAATCTTAAAATACTAAATATGCTAAGTGATGTAGAGGACAGAGTGCTCAGATTCAAACCTGATCTCACTAGCCTTAAAATTAGAAAGCTTGGAGTTCAAATCTGAATCTAATGCTTAGTATCTGAACTACCCTGGGCAAGATATTTAAGTTCTCTGGGTCTCACTTCTCTCCCCCATCTATAAAAAGAGGAGGCTGGAATCAATGACTTCTAGGGTCCCTTCAAGTTCTAAATCCACGATCCATTATCCCCATTTTGCAGAAGAGCAACCCCTATCTGGATTACTATCTTCTCACAGCAGATGGGCTTACCTAGCTCAATGAAACTGAACTACACCATGAAGAGTTGTCTAAGACAGGTCATGTGGAGAGTTCTGACAGATGGATGATCTCACAAGAAGGAAATAAAAACCCACTCCAGCGTTTTTGCCAAGAAAACCTCACAAGCAGTGTGACAATGATAAAAGTAATGATACTAGCAGATGAAGCCTCTCACAATAAAAGGTGTCCAACACACTAATGGAATAGAGTGGGGAACAACTACAAATAGCTCCCCAACATGGCTTGTAGATTGTTGTCTGCAGATTGATTCCCTCATTAGACTATGCATTCCTTGAGAGCTGAGAAAGTCTTTTGCTTTTTTTTTATACCCCCAGTCCATAACATAGTATAAACACCTAATAAATGTTTGATATCACAATAAAATAAAACTTACAACAAAGCAAATAATTATATAATGTAATTATACATACAGATTTAATAATATAATTATAGATTTAATTACATAAATGAAAAGTCATTATTTTACCATGATAATTGTACACAAATGACAAGCACCTCATAGAAATGACTGTAATTAACAATGTTTTCACATAGCAAGATCAAGAATTTGGTTTTTCTCCAAGATCTAAAATCAACAAAAATGTCAACAGTTTTCCTTAAAACTATAGCCAGCTTACTTTTTTCCACACACACATACAAACATTAAAAAGCAAAGGCATGGATCAAACTCTACATTTCCATCCTCAGAAAACCATATCTCATTTAGAAGGTGGTAGCTAATAGGAGCATGTAACTTATTTGTAAAGACAAAGGGCTGAGGGTTAGCTTGGTATCTCTTCATTATTCAAATGCACCTGTGATCTTTTTGACAAGGGTTCCTCCAACCCAGCTATACCTTCTCACCCTGTACAACTCTTGTCAGCATCTTTCTATGGATCCTTCATAATGGATCTACCTAACTTGCTGAGGGTCCTTTCTACAACTCTCCAGACATCACATGGGTGTTAGTAGAATACACAGGCTATTCTTCAGTTATTGTAACTATGAGACTAGACCACCTTTTTCCCAGACCTATCATATTTTGTGCTATTTTTTCCAGACAAAACTTCATTGTTAATATGCTACAGTCTACTTGTATTCACATGTTTTCCTATCATTCTTTGGGTGACCTCAGCTTTAGTTCTTCAAAGAGGGTGATGTTTGGTAGTTCCCAGTCATGTAGCACTACTAGAAAATATTGCTGCTAGAAAGATCATTTTTCACTGTAAGGAAAAACAACCACAGAGATAACTTTGCCTGATAGCCCCAAAGATGATAGATTTCAACCAGTGGATAAAACAGAGAGATAGCGTTTGCCATTTTTCATGAAGAACATTTAGGTCAGAGTCTAAATGGAAAAAAATATATCTATAGGTTACAAGGTGAATTGTGAAGTGCCAAGTCAGAGAACTAAGGAACAAAGGGGATGGGACAGGGCACTGGAACAGGTCAGTATGTGTGTACATCTGTATGTGTGTGTAGGGAATAGGGAACCTGTGTGGCACTGCTCCAAGCCTGAAGGAAAGAGCTCAGCATCCAGTTGAGCCCATATGTATCTACCCAAAAGTCTCTTGGAGAAAATATCCAGATTGGTGAACAAGTCCCCAAGGACATCACCATCAGAGGGGAGTGAGTTAGAAAGTGAGTAATAGAGAAAAGTAAAAGATGGAGGAGACTAAAATTGAAGATCTTAGGAAGAAGAAAACTCAGAGATCTTGAACATAAGCAGAGAAAACATTACAGAAGGTCTTCCAATCTAGCAAATAAGTTCAGGCATCTATCAATAAATACTGCAAAACATGAGACAGAACCCTGTGAAATTTTAGAAATGGATCCACAATATGCTGTTCCTGAGTAGTTCAAAAGAGAAATGAGAATTATGCTTAGTAAAAAATAAAAAGCCAGGGGAAGAACATAGATTATGCGATGCCCTGTGGACAGAATTGTGCTGACTGACTCAAGCTCTGGAACATGGCACTTATTAATTGAAACACGGGATCATTGTTCTTGTTTTTGTCTTTCATTCTTGAAGAGGACCATGACATCAGGGAAGTGATGCCATGACATGCAAGTGAATTGGATTTAAGTGAGAAAGGGAGGGAGGAAATGCTTATTGCTGTCACATAGTTAAGCATTTGCAAATATCATCTCACTTGATACTAGCAACTGTGGGGAGTAGGTTCTCTTATTATTCCTATTTTATAGGTGAGGAAATGGAGGAACACTTAAGTGGCTTATCCAGAGCTTTAACCACCGGTAAATATCTGAAGATGGATTTTTATCTCAGTATTTCCTGACTCAGCCCAGCACTAACTACTCTGAAATCAGCTTCCTGCTACCTGAAACTTGGCGGGGTTAAGTACTTTGCCTATAATCAAGCAACTAGGAAGGGATAGAAGTTGTACTCAAAGTCAGGTTGTCCTGATTTCAAATCTTAAAAAAAAAAAGTTGAAGCTAACTAGCAACACAGGAAAAATCTAGAGAATAAGGAATGCCTTTCCTGTGGATTCTGACATACAACTGAATTAAATGAACTCATAGAGCTTGTACGTGTGTGTATGAATACATGTGTATGTGCCTTGAATAGATACTTCAAATGCACAGTGAACAAAATTCAAAATGAAATTGGAGGTAGTTCTCTCCTAAATGTCTGATATCCAAGATATGTAGAGAATTAACACAGACACATCAGACAAAGAGCTATTGTGTTATGAGATGTTCGGGGAGGACCAGCACCTCCAGTATGAAGGAGGCTGATCCTTTTTTTAGGACTGCTTATCTACTTTTGGTGTCCTGCTATCATTCAACTCCCAAGTGTGGTTCCAAAAAGCTATAGTATGTATAGTAGCCATACTCTTGTAAAATAGTCTCGGCAAATGGGCTAAAGCAGGTTGAGAATAACCAAAGGGCCTCAGATCTCATGATAAGTCAGGGGGATGTTAGTCCCAAGTACATGAAGACTTCCTCCAGTAGAATAGGATAATTAGAATAATTTGTTCCCATGGCCATGAAGACAGCTGAAACAGGCACTGTGGAACTCTTAGAAATTGGTCAGATAGTTAAGACCTCAGGTCATCCACTGTATCCTAGCCCATCACCAATTTTCTTGATTTTTGTCCTGCTAATGGACTTTGATGACTCTGGAAGAGAAAGTGATGCTGATGACTACTCAGTTCTGCTTCACTGAAATCCAATTCACATACAAATCAAGACATCTTCCTCCCAACATCACTGGTCCTCTTCAAAACAAAAAACAAACAACAGGTAGTCAGAAAAGACGAATAAACAATTGTCAAAAGAAAATGAAATCATCCATGATGTGAAAAATCACTTCGAATTACAAAAATGAGAGAAAATACGCACAAAACAACTCTGAAAGTTCCCATATCATCCAGCAATTTGATAAAGAATGACAGAAGATGGAATTAGACAGAATTGGTTGGAGGAGACAGACACACTAATATATTGCTGGTAAAATTGTGACTTAGACACATGGAATAATAATTAGAAGAGCCCTTAGAAACTTTATAAAATTTAACATTTTCATTTAACAAATTGAGAAATGAGGCATAAACATAAAAATAATGACATTGTCCAAATTCATATAGCTAGTCTGAGATGAGATTTGAATCCACATCTCCCTGAATTCAGGTTCAATGTCCCATTTATCTGCTAGGACTGTAATCCTAAAGTCTGGCCTGATAACCAAAAAGGGGGTACTAGCAGTACCAACTTTGAATGTTAGTTTATATATAATTTCAAATTTCAGAGTTTTTAAATATGAGAGTTGGGCAATCACACCTTACAGAGAATGAAATGTTTTACCTTCTGTTTCAGGCTCTTTGGGAAAAGGTTCATACATAGTCCATGTATAACAACCTACTTGGAAAACAAAACCAGTGAGTTATTCAAATAGTATGGGGCTGATGGGAAGTAGATTGCATATTCAGCATATTCAGATGTTTATATTCTGAAGCAGTCTAGATTAGAAGATGTTCCTATTATTGTTGGGGATTTTTTTTATAAGAAGAATGTCAAAGAATTCATGATAATCAAATGTCAAAGAGTTACCAAGGTAAACCCCAAATTTATCTCCCTTCTGAGAGCGAGGGAGCTGGTGGGTTTTTTGAGAATTCGATATATTTTCTCTATTTGTTTATGGTCTCCTATGAATCATTTACATCTTCCATGGTGAGAATAAGGGTGTTTCTATGCCCAATCTGAATTTTCTACCTTGAATGCTTAATAGATTCTGGGGCTCTTTTACACACATTTGAGGAAATCTAACATTGAGTATATAGGAAAGTTATCCTACAGTAACCAGAGATAGAGTTAATGATCCAAAGAGAAAAAATGACCCTTTTGTTGGCCTAGAGCCCCTGGGGAAAGAAGTGATGCCCTGAGCCACTGTTTACACTGGAAAAATGAAAATCAGTCTAAGTGGATTTACCCTTGGGGTGGTCTTAGAATAGACATGGTATTTTTCAGGAACAAGAAGTCTTTCCAGGTCTCATTTACCTTCATATCACTTATCTCTCCCATCACAGGAAGAGATTTCATCATTAGTAATATGACTTAAAAGGCAAATGTGTTTGGGGGAAGTAACACACCAAGAAACTTAATTCATGCTAAAGAACATGACTAATGTAAATGCTTTTTGTTGAAGAGGAAAGAGAAGGAAGAGTACAAAGATAGTGAGTGACTAGGATAAATAGATAATTCCAATGAAGGATGGAAAAGGCAAAAAAAGGGATGCATGGAAATACCAATAAGAAGTTTCAGTGACTGCCCACTTAAGACGCTTAGCTCTGCTTACTTACAATTATGCAAGAAAAATTCCATTCTGTGTTATGAAGATTGGGGAAATTATTCAATATGCAGCTACAATCTTTGATAAAAAGAATGGAAATACTTTGAAATGACAGGGAACTTGCTTGGCCTGCATATCAGTGTCACTCAAAAGAATCAATAGCAGATCTCTTAGAGGATTATTTTTATTATCTCAAGATCTTGTTCCCCCAAAATGCTGGGAACTTCAGTAACAGCACTGAATTTAGGGGTACCTCTGTTAGTGATCCTTTGATAAAATTCCTCTGCCTCAGATAATACAACTCTTAGAGAATTGCTTTTTTTAATCAGTTAATAGTAATAATATCATTTATATAGTACTTTAAGATTTGCAAATCTTTATAAAATTTTATAAATATTATAAACTTTATACACATATTATAAACCTTATAATTTTTATTTTATTCAATCCTCACAACAATCCTGAGAGGTAAATGTATTATTAACTCCATTGTTTAGACAAGCAGAGATCAAGTGACTTGCTCAGGATTGTAGCTCAAAGATAGTTTGAGACTGGACTTGAATTCGAGTCTTCCTGAATTCAGGTTCAGTATTCTTATTAACTGCATTACCGACAAGGATTTATAGAATATGGACTTGACACACAGGTTAAGGAGGCATAAATGAATTATGATTTACACTAGTAGAGGGAGTATCACATAGATGGGATCCTAGTTGAAATATCAAAATTTAAATATTCCAGTTCTGGGCAGCAAGGTGCCACTAGAATATAGCTTCTGGAAGCAGGAACCTGAGTTCAAATTGAACTTCAGATTTTACTAGCAGTGTGATCTTAAGTAAACCCTGTTTGCCTCAGTTTCTTCATCTAAAGATGATTGAAAAGAAAATAACAAACCACTCCAGTATCTCTGCCAAGAAAACCCCAAATCAGATCCCTAAGAATTGAACAGTATTGAAAAATTATTAAACAATAAGTTGCCTAATGTTGGGTTTTACCATCACCATTATGAGGAAAAATGTCAGTTGATGAATAAATAATCCATGCTAAGTTTGTAACTATAGATGCCTCTCTTTATATACCCATATTCTCTTTTCCTTTCTTCAAGATTTTGGTAGTCACTGCTATGTGGTTTCCCCCAAGCAGTGAAGGTCTTGCTTCCTGTTCATTGAATACCCCCAAGATTGCATTAATAGAAATGGCACCTGGAAACCATGGACATCAAGGCATCCTAGAATTTATTAGTTTAAAAGTGAATCTTGGATTTTTTATTCATTCTTTTTAAACTCTATATCCTTGGTTTTGATTCTTTGGTCTAAAGCTTACCACGTTATCTTTGCAAATAGCCTAAAAATGAATTTTTGTTTAAGCAGTCAAATCACACTTTGGTGTGATAATGAATTTATGGTTAATTAATTAATTAATTAATTAAACTATCAAGCATTTTCCACACAAATTATTATGAAGCCAGCTTTTCTCTATCTTGTACTTGTGAAATTCTCTTTTATTCTCTTTTTTTGTATGTGCTAAAATGTAGAACTTTATGCTCACCTCTTTTCTATTTGACTATACATTGTCGTTCAATCATGTCCACTCTTCATGACTTCATTTGAGGTTTTCTTGAAAATGATACTGAGCCTTTTTTGGCTGAGTAAGTTATGGTACATGAATATAATACAATATTATTGTTCTATAAGAAATGATTGGCAGGATAATTTCAGAAAGGCCTGGAGAGATTTACATGTACTGTTGCTAGGTGAAATGAGTAGAACCAAGAAAACAGTGTACACAGCAACAACAAAATTATGAGATGATTAACTCTGATAGGCATGGCTCTTTTCAACAATGAGGTGATTCAGGCCAACTCCAATAAAAGTGATAGAGAAAGCCATCTACAACTAGAGAGAAGAATATGGGGGAATGAATATGGATCACAGCATGGTATTTTCACCTTTTTGTTGTTGTTTGCTTGCTTTTTGTTTTCTTTCTCATGTTTTCCCTGTTTGATCTGGTTTTTCTTGTACAGCATGATAATTGTGGAAATATGTATAGAAGAACTGCACATATTTAATATATATTGGATTACTTGCTGTCTGGGGAGGGGAAAGGAAAGGAGAAAATTTTGGAGCACAAAGTTTTGCAAGGGTGAATGTTGAAAACTATCTTTGCATATATTTTGAAAATGCTATTATTAAAAAAAAAAAGATACTGCAGACATTTGCCATTTCCTTTTATAGCCATTTCCATCTACAGATGGGGAAACTGAGCAATTGGGTTAAATGACTTATCCAGGGTCACACAGCTAGTAAGTGTCTGAGGCTGAATCTGAACTCAGGAAGATGAGTCTTTCTGACTCCAACCCTGGTACTCTATCCACTGTGCAAACTATTTTAACATTATATGGCTTCTAACTATTGTTCTAAACTATGAAAAAAATTTTGAATGTTATTTATCCCACCAAACATATTAGCTTCCTCCAAGCTTTTTAATCTTTCATAAATTTGATAAACTCTTCCTTAAAAGACTAACATTTTTGTGTTAGGCAGAATGTTAAATAAAGATCAGTAATTCCTAATTGGAAAATACACATAAGAAAGACTGGGAATATACAACAAAGATGAGGCTGTTGTGTTATAGTCTTTAGTAGAACTTTTGATTATTGTCACTACTCTTATTTGCAAATTGATCAGAGATCCTCAGCCTAGCAGCTCCTTGTAGTTTTATTAAGTGTAGTTCCCAAAATAGTTTGAGATGACATAGATGGATGGTCCTTCATTCCCCAAAAGCTCTCCATCCCGGTCTCCTTCCCAATTTGTTTCCTGAAACCTCCGAGACTTCATGAAAAGTGAAATGTATTAATTACAAAGTAACAGCAAAATTGTATGATCATCAGCTCTGAATGACTTGGTTACTCTCAGTGAAACAAGTATCCAAGATTACTATGGAGTACTTAAGATGAAAAATGCTATCCATACCTAGAAAAAGAACCGATTGTGTCTGAATATAAATCAAGGCATACTTTTAAAAATTTTTATTTTTCTTGAGGGGGAGGCAGGAGTGCAGGGGAAAAAATCTGTTTTCTTTCACAACATGACTTTTGTGGAAATGTTTTACATGACTTCACATATGCCTTCTCAATAAGGAGTATTTGGGGAGGGAAGAAGAGAAAGAATCTGGAACTTTAAAAAACAAATGTTACAAATTGTTTTACATGTAATGGGGGAAATAAGATACTAAATAATGGGAGGAGAGAAAGAATTGTTTTCTCTCAGAAGTCTTTCCTTGGCCCCCTCAATGCTATGACTCTGAGATTATCTCCAATTTATGAGCATGTGTGCAACCACACATTGTATAAAAAGTTATTTGACTGTCTCATTAGTATGTCTTGTATCATGGATATAATGTAATTGCAATTATTTTTGACAAAAAAAATTTAATACTGGCATAGTATATAAATTGAAAATTGTGACATTATTAAAAGGTTTTGTTGCAGGAAGTAGTTTAAGTAGAATGTCAGCTTTGGGTGTCTCATTAGAATGTGAGCTTCTTCAGGGCAGGACTAATTTTGCTTTCTTTGTATATTCAGAGTTTAGCACAATGTGAGTACATAATAAAAGCTTAGTTCTAGTTGACTTTTTGATTGATAATCAGGGATTTTAAATGAGGCTCTTCTAATTCTAAATCAGAGTGTTGGCTGAGACCAAGAATTTTGAATAGTTACAAGAAAGCACATTAATAAACTAGGCCCCAATTAGTACAAATAATGAACACCAAGAAGTGGTTATATGTATTTGGATTCACACTATTCAAAGTTTATAGTTATGTAAAACATATCAATTGGTTCCAGTCCAGTGGAAATACATAGAGTGAATTTGAATAATGCAACCACTGACAATTTTTTTTTTGCACTAATTAGGATTTGGCTACAAACTTAATCTTAGCCTAGGGTTTCTCCTTTGTCTGGGAGAAAAACTTCTTATACATAGAAATAGAGAATCATTCACCAAGCATAAGATGAATAGAGATATCTAGTGGAGACAGCACAATGGAGAGTGGAGATAGGATGATTTATAAAGCATAGCAAGATAGCATCACCTGTGTCATCAGTAGAACTCATGGCAGCTCTGCAGAAACAAAGGCATAAGTTACTCCTAGTCAGGTACATGCTCTGACCATACATGCAGTCATAAGCCTTCTATGTATATGCCCTCTTAAGCCCAAGCCCTTATTATATGCATTTGCAGCGTGTACATTCATTCCTTCACATAAATGTTTTAGCTGGTCATCTTCTCTACAGGGGTTACCTCCATATATGTTCCCTGGCCATGCATGTGCTATACATATGCATCCTTCCCCACGGATGGTTTAACTTATAGGAGATTGTATCCAAAGGTATGCTAGAACCAAGTTGAACCAGCTTGCACTTTCAACTTCTTCCAGTTTCTAACAAAGTCTTGGTGACATCTAGGTCACACAATAGAGAGAGCATCAGACCTATAATCAGGAAGCTAGACACTTGCTTGTTGTATGATCTTGAGCAATTCAATCTTTGTTTGCCTCAGTTTCCTCATCTGCAAAACAGAAATAATAATAACACTTAGCTAGCAGCGTTGTTGTGAGGATCAAATGAAATCATATCACTTTACAAACCTTACAATCACTTACAAACCTTTTTCTTAACTAATTTAGTTAATTAAATTAACTAATTTAAATTTCTAAAGCAGAACCATTTGTTGATACTCCCTAAAGCAGCAAGCTCTTAATCAGCATACCACAAATATTAATAATTCTCACTGTTAAAAGCAATCACAACATTATTTTTAAATTCCATGATGTTCAATGCTTTAAATATACACAGGGTCCTCTATAGAATACTTTGTCTAGTCACAAACAAAATGAGATCCTATGTGTTAGTCTCCCAACAAATACACATTGGCTCACACCCTCTGAAGAGAGAATGGTTTCCATTTGGTCCTGAAAGGTGTATATAAATATACACGGAAATCCTCACTACATCTCCGAAGAGTTTATTTTTGCTTGGAGGTGTCCAGGGGGAATTCTCCCTACCTCCCCATGAAGCCCACTGTGGTTTTCAAAAATCTCTGTTAGGAATTTTTCTTTGCAACTAGCCTGAATCTACTTCTCTAACTTCTACCTAATTATCTGGAACCAGGAAACTTAATCATTTTCTATGCTTCAGAAAAATAAAGACAACTATTAGGTTCTCTTTCTCCTCCTCTAGGATTCTCTTCTCTAAAGTAGATATCCTCTTGGAACTTCAGGTTTGTTTGTTGTTGTTTTTTTATTTGTAAAATTGAGACAACAATATTTGAACTACCATAGTTCCCTTACAACTGGACAAACTGTTGGGTTATTTGCTTGTGCATAATGCCAAATTACTTTCCAGGATAGTTGGATCCATTCACCACTCCACCAACAATGAATTAATGTGCCTGTTTTTCCCTCAGCTCCTCCAGCATTTGCCATTTTCTTGTATTGTCATCTTTGTATATCTGATGGGCATGAGATAAAATTCGGGATGGCTTTAATTTTTATTTCTCTAATTATTTGTGATTTGGAACATTTTCCATGTAACTATAGAAGCTTTGGCAGTTAGGTGGCACAATGGATAGAGCACTGGGCTTGAAATCAGGAAGACTCATCTTTAAGAATTCAAATCTGACCTCAGACACTTATTTTCCAGGAGGTGCAGATCTGTGCTGCTTCTCCTTCCCATTCCAAGGAGATGAGAAGGAAGAGATCGTCTTAGAGGCACAAGGATGAATTGTCCAAAGGTACAGTCCAGGTTCCTAATCTTTGTTGTTTTAGTATATCTTTGTTACTATAGTGATGCTTATGGACCTCTTCTCAAACATTATTTTTTAAATGCATAAAATAAAGAATATAGGATTACAAAGAAAATAACTTTTATTGGAAAAGTTATAAAAATCTATTTTTAAAAAATCAAAATTATGAACCCCAAATTAAGACCCGTTGGATAATCCCTCATGCTACTTTGCAGGCAGGATTTAGGCTGTTCCCCCCTCACTGCCTCATCTCTCTTACATTTTCCAGTTTTGCTGCTAGGTTGTGTGGTTAGGATAGTCCACCAGGCTGGGGCCACACTCATGCTTAGCTCCAGCTCTCCTGACCTTGCTGGGGATTAGAAAAGATATCACACAGGACTGGGGAGTAAGAACATAAACCAGAATGTCTGACGTTCCCTTTCAAGAGACCCCAATTCCCTGTTAAAATTTTCGTAAGGCATGAATAGTTCCCAATCCTAGCCCTATTAAAATCAAAGAAGTTCTTGGGAAAATGGAAGTTAGAAGCCTCAGTTCAACAACAATAAACTGCTTCTGCTTACCACATCCCTTTTTTGAATCCTCTGACTTCTGAGCTTAAAGGCACAGAAAACATTGTCCCTGAGTAAGCCCAACAACGGATGGTTCCCTTCACACTCATACTTTTAAAGGCTGATTTATCAATATTTACCATATTATATTTCCAATGAAGCTATTTGCCTAACCTTGTTTCAGAGAATTGGTATTTGCCAGTTATCTTATCTCATTACAGAGAGCCTTTGTTGCTTAGCTTTCTGGGTTGTTCTAGGTCACCTTGCAACCTCAGCTTTCAAAATAAGAATGATTCTTGAGAGGAGCCACTTCTCTACCCCATTTCCAAGCTCCTAGCACACCAGTGCCCCTCTCTCTGTTCATCCAAAGAGCGTCCAGGTTGGAAATCATTCAAAGTCCCTATTTATCTATGCTCTGTTCTGTTGTCCTGTACCCGCTTCAGTAGGAACTTTTGGGTGTGCTGGATAAAACTGGAGCCTACTCTTTAGTTTTTGTGTTACAGCAATAATATTTTGGTTTGGGGTAAGAAGAGACTTTTATGATCAGACCTTACTTCCAGACACATAAAGCATGCTATAGTAGATAAAAAGCTGAACTATAAGTCAGGAAAAACTTGGTTCAAGTTCTGCCTCTGATATAGCCTAGATGTAGCACCCTGGTCATTTCACTTCTGTTTGCCTCAGTTTCCTCAACTCTACAATGGGAATAATAATAGCACCTGCTTCTCAGTGTTGTGAGTATTCAATAAGTTAATATCTATAAAGTGCTTAGTACAGTGCCTGGCACATAATAGGCACTTAATAATATTTATTCCCTCCTTCCCTTTCTCCTTCCCATTTTCATTTATACCAAGGAAATTCCAACTCCCATGAATAGACACATATACAAATACCTCCCTCCCCACACACACATATGAATGTGTGTGTGTATTATATATATGTATATTTTCTTGGCAAAGATACTAGAGTGGTTTGCCATTTCCTTCTCCATTTCTTTTTACAAATGGGGAAAGAAAGTGAGGATAAAGTGACTTGCCCAGGATCTCAGAGCTACGAAGTGTTTGAGACCAGATTTGAATTTATAAAGTTAAGTGACCCACAGCTAGTAAATGTTTGAAGCCAGATATAAACTCAGTAAGATGAGGATTCCTTTCTCCATACATTTCCTTACTCTATATGCTACACTGCCTAGTTTTATATATGTCTATACCTATATCTATGTCTCTGTGTATATATGCACAATTATGTATAATATATATGTTTGCATGTGTATGTACATACATATACATATATGTATATGTGTATACCCACAAATTAGCTATATGTAAAGCTTTCATTTGAAATCATTGATGATTCACTTCTGCTCTAGGGAAAATCTATTTAAAATGTTTGTTCAGATTTGGAACTATGCTCAAAGAGTTATGAAACTGTGCATATCCTTTGATCTAGCAGTGTTACTACTGGGTTTGAATCCCAAAGAGGTCTTAAAGAAGGGAAAGGGTTACATGTGCAGAAATGTTTGTGGCAGCCCTTTTTGTAGAGGCTAGAAACTGGAAACTGAGTGGAAGCCCATCAATTGGAGAATGGCTGAATAAATTATGGTATATGAATGTTATGGAATATTATTGTTCTGTAAGAAATAACCAGCAGGATGATTTCTAAAAGGCCTGGAGAGACTTACATGAACTGATGCTGAGTGCAATGAGCAGGACCAGGAGATCATTATATACTTCAACAACAATACTGTATGATGATCAATTCTGATGGACGTGGCCATTTTCAGAAATGAGATGAACCAAATCAATTACAACAGAGCAGTAATGAATAGAACCAGCAACACCCAGTGAAAGAACTCTGGGAAATGATTATGAACCACTACATAGAATTCCCAATCCCTCTAATCAGCCTGTATTTTTTATTTCCTTCACAGGCTAATTGTACACTATTTCAAAGTCTGATTCTTTTTGTACAGCAAAATAACTGTATGGACATGTATACATATATTGTATTTAATTTATACTTTAACATATTTAACATGTATTGGTCTACCTGACATCTGGGGGAGGGGGTGGGGGAAGGAGGGGCAAAATTGGAACAAAAGGTTTTGCAATTGTCAATGCTGAAAAATTACCGGTGCATATATCTGGTAAATAAAAAGCTATAAATAAATAAATAAATAAATAAAGTGTTTCCTCAGATTCTGCTGCCTAGATTCTACTGGTAGTTAAGCAGGAAAAAAGCAGAGTTTGTTACTAGTGGTTAAGAATTTTTTTTAAGATTCCTTTTTAAAGAACAATTGGTTATTTTAATTTAATACCAAGTAAATGTCTTTTCTTTCATCCACATTCTCTCTCTTTTTAAAAAAAAATAGAGAGATGGATTAGAAATAGGATTAGTGTTATTAGTTAAGTTTTTGTTTTATTTTGTTTTAATACAATTAAGTCTTGAAGTTTGAAGCTTTGGTTCCCTCTGCCAAAATATTTGGAATTAGCGAATGTTAGCATACACTAGGATAGAAAATGCAGTTTTTCAAAGTAAGGAATATCCCAGAAATAGAATGACAAGAAGAGTGAATATACAATCAGAGGACCAGAGTTTCAGCCTAGCCTCTGCTACTTAATACTCTATGGTCTTGAACAAAATCATCATCATTTTAGACTTCACTTTCTTTATCTGTAACTTGAGGGAACTGAATGCATTGGAGTTTATTGAGTGGAAGGAAGGGACAAGCAGTGACCTTATAAATAATGAAAGCTAAAAAATTGATCATATTCTCCAAAAGAAACATTTGTCATTGTGTCAGTATTCCTAACCAAGGATGATATAAATTTTAGGCATGACCAATGAATATATGTAGTTAAAAGACAAATATAACTAAAAAGATCCAAAATTATATGAAAGAGTAAAATTATTCTCTGAATCTTGGAATGTTACTATTAGAAGAAACTTTAGAGATGATCCAATTCAACTCTTCCATTTTATAGATGAGGAAAGAGGTGCAAAGAGATAATGAGATTTACTCTGGATTTATATAATCAAAGTGGGACTAGTAATCATTCTTATAAAAATTTGAGAAAATGTAAAAAAAAAATCTCATCTTAGAATCATAGATTTGGAAGATCTTCAGATACTACCTAGGTAACTTCTATCTTAAACATGAATCTCTTCTACACAATCTTCAGTGACTATGATTTCACTCTTTGCTTGGAGACCTTCAAGAAGAGGAAACCCACCATCACTCCAACTCAACCACTTTAGGAAAGCTCTAATCATTGGAGATTCATTCCCTCAAAATCAGCCGAATCGTAGGTCTTTCTATAGCTTCCAGGCACTGCTCCTAATTCTCCATTGTGAGGTCAAGCTGAACAAGTCAAAGCCCATTTTTCTGTAACATATATATATATATATTAGATAGAATCACAGAAATGTCACATATTAGACTGCTAACATAACCTCCATTAGCTTTCTCTTTTCTAAGCTATACATTCCCAATTCTGTAAAATGATTATGATCCTGAGAATTTTCAGCAATCTGCCTTCATTTAGATTAACTCCACCTGGTTAATATCTCTTCTAGAATGTTGCTGAACTAACCAAAACATTCCAGGTATGATCTGAACAAGGCACAGTACCGTGAGGCTATCATTCCCTCATTCAGTATGTTTCCCTCAATTCAAACTGAGAATTTTGGTGTTTGTCATTCTACTTAACCCAGATTATATTGGAAGTACCACCAAAATTAATTCCTAGTTTAAAGAACTACTAAATTTGTCCCTACTAAACTTCTTACTAGATTTAGCCTATAATTCTAGTCTGTCAAAGTCATTTTGGATCCTGATGCTATCACCTAGTATGAACTATCCTTTTCAAATACAAATCATTCACAATTTGATAAATATGCCATCTAAATCTTCATACAATTCAATGGAAAAAATAATGAACAAATCAAAGCCCAACGTTGAACTTTAGAGAACTTCATTAAAGACGTCCCTCAGAGCAGGTGCTGATTTATTAATCAAAGCTCTTTGAACAAAAAAATCTATTTTCTTGTTTTTAAAATTAATTTTAAAAAATTTTGAGCTCTAAATTCGCTTCCTCTTTCCTCTCTCCCACCTATTGAGATGGCAAGCAAGAAGATATTAATTATACATGTGAAATAATTTTTATATTAGCCCATGTTACAAGCCAAAAAAAGCAATAAAAATAAAGTGAAAAATAGAAACTTGGGCCAACAAAATGTCAGCAATCATACCTATACATTCTTTTGGTATATGTGATGTAGTTCATCTGGGCCAGGAGATATAATCTCAATGAGGCAAATTCAGAGTTCTCTTACTATTTCTTCAGTGACTACAGAGTTTAAGTCTCTTAAAACTTTTTTATTTTATCTTATCCAGTTTAAAAATGATTCTTCTAGATTAGGTATACAGAAGCCAGTAGGAATTGTGTAATTCTCTAAATAGAGAATTACAATTGTGATTTCCCCATCCTTATTATCTATTATGATCTCTCCACCTGTCCCAAGCAGTGGGCCTACTCTCCTCATCTAATAAAAAGATTTATTCCTTTATTCACTTTATTACTGTCTTATTGATCATTTACTTTTTTAAAATATCATTTTCACTTCTTAATAGCACACCCACACATTCTCTCTTTTAACAAGAACATTTTAAGCAAAGCCATAGTATCTTATAGTGCATGAAACAATCTGCATCCATAATCTACCATTTCTCAGTTAAAAGGAAGAAAGTGTGTTACCATCAATTTCCTAGAATCAAAAATTTACCTTGTGTATAATCTGGAAACACATTTCTTGGTGATATTTCATTTACATTATTATAGAGATTGTGTGCATTGTTCTGATTATGCTTCCTTCCCCTGCATTGATCTACATGTCTCTCCGTGTTTCTCTGAATCCTTCATATTTGTCATTTCTTACAGCACAATAACATTCAATTACATTTCTATACCACAATTCATTTAGCCATTCCTCAATCAATAAGCAATCACTTTGTCTCTACAAGGAGTATTGCTATGAGTATTTCAATACATATGGTTGACCATTTACCTTCTTGGGATGCATGCTCAGGAGGGAAATGTTCGGGTCAAATAATATGAACAGATTGATAATTTTTACTTAAAAAAAAAACCCTTAATTTATAGACTAGCTGGACCACATCAGAGCTTGATCAAGATGGTATTAATATAGGTATAGATGAGGCAGGAGATAGAATTCTAGTAGATAGAATTTGAGTTCAAATAAAGCATTAGATACTTGATGCTTATTAGCTGTATGACCCCAGTTGCCTTGCCAAAAAAAACCCAAAAAGTGTATTATGCCTAAATTCTCACAATCACTCTAACATTGGATAATTCTTTTGTCATTTTTATAAATTAGGTATGAGGTAAAAAGCATAGATTTAAGAGTGGTATGGGATCTTGTTTAGCTTTACTTTTTTTTTTTCTTCTTAACATAGCTAAAAAAGCTCTTGCTTTTATTGAAATGTTGGTGTAAGAGCAACTTTCTGGACAGGAGGGCCCAAATACAATTTGAAAGAGCTTCTCACACAAATCTCCCTGGCTTCTACCATAGGAACTTCTGGATCTAGCACATTTTACTAGCTGTCCACCACCAATGTCTTCTTTACCCACTGCACTTTTCCTGTCAGCACTCTGGCTAAAAAAAAAAAAAAAAAAACATTAAACTTAGAAAAGTGTTTATTTACACCACAAAAATACAGAAAAGACTCATGCTCAAGTCCACAGATAGGGAAACTTATGGTCTCCTTTCCTCTAATTCCTATATAGTCCTTCCAAGTTATAGTGGCTTGAGATTCTCTAGAAGCAACCATTCCCTAAATCATTTATATAACACATCCACACACACTGGACCTGCACATTTCATGTCTCTTAAAAACCAGTAAAGACAAGGTTCAAGTTTGTGCATCTACATTATAGATCCTCAATACTGTGACTTGCTTCCATGATAATCTTTCTTTCCCCTTCCATACACCATAGCCCTAGTGCTCATTTGGCTTGCTTCTTCCTTCCAAGACCTACCTGGATGTGGCAACCTTTTGCACAGGCCTTTCTGCAAGTCTGTGATTGGCTAAATAGATCTCCCTTGCCTCCAAGTCTTATCTGGTACTTTCTTTCTACCCTCCACAACCACCATGATCCCTCCTCTCCTTCATAATGAACCTACAAATCTCCTCTTGCACAAAGTCAGGTCTTGCCCTAACTCTTCTTGGCATATGCCCATGATTTTCCCCTAACATTTCTCATGAGCTTCATTTCATATTGAATTTTAACTTCCTGATACTGTCTTAAGTCTGTACCACTTTTTCAGCATTTGTCCTCAATTGTAACACTATTGTGCAAAGTATTTGTTAATGAGAGATTGGTTTTGTTAGCTATTTCTCCCTTTCTTTAATCAGAATCACTTATGATTATGCTCAAATATATTTCCATAAATACCTTTCATCCCTCTTTCTCTGACAAGCCTTATAAAGTTTGAGACTATGGAGTCACCAATCTAGCCTACAAAATTTCTGAAACCCACTCTTGCAAAGACTGAAATCCATGTCATGCTATTCTGGTGCAGTAGCTAGCTAGGAAGTGGTCAGCTAAAGTCACAGAGACTGGTGACCTTATTTTTACTTCCATCTTAATCTTCCCATGATTGAGCTCTAGAGGAAGTAAGACTTCTCAATTATTATGTTTATTAGCTCATTACCCCCATGTCAGTTTCCTGAGGAATGTTATTAATTAAAATAATGTGGACTCTAGTCTCAGGATATCCCAAAGAAGTAGGAGAAAAAATGTGAATCAGGTATGGATCATATTTATTCCCAAATATAAGCATAAAATGATCTATATTCCAGAATGATTAATTTATCATTATTTATATAATCTGTTGGAAGGCTATTTCAAGTATTATTGAAACATAAACAATTTTTGCAAGTCAATTTACTCACCAATTTATATTTTACCTTTATTAAGTACAGTCCAATTAAACACTAATTAAAAAATTTTTCTTTTTCCTCTGTCTCTGTCTCTGTTTTCCTCTCCCTCACTTTTTCCCCTTCCCTTCTCCCTCTTCTCTCTCTCTGTCTCTGTCTCTCTCTCTCCCTCTCCCTCTCTCTCTGTCTCTCTGTATCTCTGTCTCTCTGTCTCTTTCTGTCTCTCTTTGTCTCTCTGTGACTCTGTCTCTCTTTGTCTCTCTGTGACTCTCTGTGTCTCTGTCTCTGTCTCTTTTTCTCTCTGTCTTTCTCTCTCTCTCTCTGTCTCTGTCTGTCTCTGTCTCTGTCTCTGTCTGTCTCTCTCCCTCTCTCTCTGTCTCTCTGTATCTCTGTCTCTCTGTCTCTTTCTGTCTCTCTTTGTCTCTCTGTGACTGTCTCTCTTTGTCTCTCTGTGACTCTCTGTGTCTCTGTCTCTGTCTCTTTTTCTCTCTGTCTTTCTCTCTCTCTCTGTCTCTGTCTGTCTCTGTCTCTGTCTCTGTCTGTCTGTCTCTCTCTCTCTCTGTCTCTCTCTCTCTTTCTCTCTCTAATCTCTGTCTCTATATCAGTATTTTTTGGTCTGTTGGTCTCTACCTCTTTCTCACTGACACTGGATCTTTCATTTCATTTCTAATCCCAGTTCTGCTACAGTAGCCATCCCACTTGGTGCCAGTTCACTCTTGCTACTGTTGTTACCATCAACATACTATAAAGGAGAGGAAACACAAAGAGAATAGCAAAAACAACCATGGAGCCCAGCCCTGGACAGCAATATTGCTATGACCCCAAACTAGAGAGAAACACTGTTTTCCTTCTATTTCCTGCTGGTATCACATCTCATCTGGGAAGTTTCAGTTGAAAACCATCCAAGTTCTATTGCATCATTCTAGAGATCCAAAAAGCCTTTTGCTGTAGTAGCTCATGTTTAGCTCCAACCAAGAAATTCATCACCCCCAAAACCCAAACAAGGAGTTATCTGTTTGTGGAGTCTCAAGAAGTTTCAAGGGGAAGCTTGGGCATATGTTCCCTAGAATGTCCTTTATGAGCTCATTCAGCAACTATATATATACACACATGTATGTGTATATATATATATATATATATATATATATATATATATATATATATATATATATATATATATATATATATATATACTAGCTTTTCCTTCTTTATCTATCTATCAAAAACTCTAAAATGAGCCCTCCTCCTCAGTTCCCATTATTTCCACTTGGTCAATAATTTCTTCTTTACAGAGCCAGAAGGAACAGTTCTCCCCTCTCTTTCTTAACCTTCTGATGGATGACATTTTCAAGCTACATACTGGTTTTGCAGCTTGTTTGTTTTTAAGCATTGAGAGCCCTCCGGCAGACGTCAGGATGGTTGAAGTTCCTATTACTACTATATCCTTCCTTGGTTATATTATACCCATCAATTATGCAAGGAGTTCTAATGCACTAAAATGTATACAAACTATATGCAAACAATAAAACTTAACTTGCCTTAAATATAGTCTATCTAAAACTAATACATGATATGGAATAAATTCACTTAACACTTTATTAATAATATTTGCCTATAGAGCTTTTTAAAAAAAAGCTTTGCAGGAGGATAATTTGGGTGCGATATACAAAATGCTGTTTCAAATGTTGGCCAGAGAACATTGAATTTAATCAATAGAGTTGGAACTGCAGTTAGGAAAACCTAAATTGAAATTTGACCTCAGGCACTTACTATGTGACAATGAGTAAATTACTTAATCTGTTTGCCTCAGTTTCTCGAATTGTAAAATAGGTTTAATAACAGCACTTAAGTCACAGGGTTGTTCTGAGTATCAAATGAGACTATATGGAACTTGATACAAAGAAGGTACTTAATAAATACTCTCTTCTTTCTTCTCTCCCTTCATCCTTTCCTTTTTCATTCTTCTATTCCTTCCTGTCTCCCTCTTCTTTCCTCTATTCCTTCTCTTTGTTTCTTCCTTCTTCTCTTCTCTCTGCCCCTCTCTCTTCCCAATGAATGTGTCCTTGCAGAAAGCTGAAACATTCAAACTCACAGACTTGGTCATTCCTTTCCAAAGGAGAACCTCAGATTTTATAGCAAAAAGAAGAGTGACCTAAGAATAAGGAGACCTTAAGTTCCAGACTCTGCTACTAACCAGCAACTTTATGCATATCACTTAACTTTAGTAGGAATGTGAGCTTGGAGCCCAGGAGCCCCCGATTTAGTCTTTCAGATTGGTCCCCTTTTCCACCCTTCCTCCACTCCCTCTCTCTCCTCCCTCCCCCCTCCCCCACATCAAAGGCAGCTTTGAAGGGGAAAGAAGCCGAGAAGACTTGAAAGGGTAGCCTGAAGCAAAAGGAGAGGAAGAAAAAGGGAGAGGGGGCCCCACTCCTAGGCTTAGGGGAACTTTGGGCCTGTTTGGGGTCTGATTGCCTAAATGACAGCCTCAGAACTAACTCTTCCCAACTGGCTCCTCTCTCCCAAACCTCCCTGTCTTTGCTCTACTTTTTTTTTTTTTAATCATGGTGGGTTTAGCAGTAAAAGCCAAGGAATGAGTGGGTAAAGAATAAATCAGTGGTGGACAGCTACTACTTAGAGGTTTTAAGTGGCTCTCTTCAACAATGAGATAACTCAGACCAGTTCCAATGGTCTTGTGATGAAGAGAGCCATTTTACACCCAGAGAGAAGACTGTGAGAACTGAGTGTGGACCACAACATAGCATTTTCATTCTTTTTTGTAGTTGTTTGCTTGCATTTTGTTTTTTTCTCATTTTTTTTCCTTTTTGATCTGATTTTTCTTGTGCATGATATTGTGGAAATATGTATACAAGAATTGCACATGTTTAACCTGAAATGACTTATTTGCCATCTAGGGGAGGAGGTGGGAGGAAGGGAGAAAAATTTGAAACACAAGATTTTGCAAGGGTGAATGTTGAAAAATTATCCATACATATGTTTTGAAAATAAAAACTTTATTTTAAAAAATAGATTTCTCAAGTTAACAGAGGAGGAAATAAATTATTTAAATAGTCCTATTTTTTTTAAAGTCCTGAAAAGTGGGGACAGCTTCTCTTTTTTAAGCACCTACTATGTGCCTGGCACTGACTAGTGCTCTCTGGTCTGAGGGCTAATTCTGCTGAAGCCTCTCTTTGAATGGAGTCTTTTAAGGGAATGTAGATGCCATTGTCCTTCACATCCAGAGCTGACACTCCTAGAGGCATTACCCAATTTCATGTGTCAAAATTCCCACCGTCAGCATGACTTAAGCTTCTACTATTTATAGCAGCAATGGCTTACATTCTGCATTAATGCAACATTTTACATTAAATGAATTTTTGGAGATAGGAGCTGCCTCAGAGCAGCACCCTGAGTCTCTTCTATATCCTCAGCCTAGTCAGAGCTCACTGTGGGACTTTAATGAAGGTAAGTAGGTATTGTTATTTATTCACCATCACTCCACCCCTGCTCTCTCTGCCCATCCTCCATCAGCCCTAGTTGAAACATATTGAAGTCCTATCTTTTCTAATTTCTTTTCTGCCTTTAATACGGGTGAAGGACACTGGATGAATGAATAGCCCTGCAGGCTGCAACTTTCTACAATTAAAGTAATAGCCTATGAATGTGAGTCACTTTGAGCTAGATGGTCTGCAGGAGTCTAGAGCTTCCTCACTGTCTCTGGCCATTCTTAACTTTTTATATCTTTTCTTTATACCTTTTATAACTACTCTTAACTTTTAATACCAGCAAGGGTCCCTATCTATCAGTCACCACTAGCAGAGCCCCACTGTGAGCAGGTTGTGATAAGTGGGATGGCAAAGGAAGAGAGAGGTATCTTGTCCTGACAGAGCCCAGAACCTGTCAGATTGGTTGTTGGGATTGTTAGGGTGTCATCCTGATTTCAGCTGGATCATGGAGCACTGACTTCCTAATAACTACATCTGCATTGTCCAAATAGTTTTGTCACAGTTCTTTTCCATTCTCTGTGTACAGTGGGAGATGTGACAGCATAGTGATGGGGGGCTGTAATTATTTGGATGACTGCTGAAATTTTCTCTTTGCCCAAAGCAGGATAACTAATAATATCCTGGCTTGCCAAGAAAGACAGAGAAACTTGAGTAGAAGTGACTTTTCCATCTTGCATTTTATGATAGAGAGGAAGACTGGAAATGGTTTGACATTCACCCTAGATTTTGGGAAAGACCACCATAGAAGCATAGAATTAGAGGTACAAGGGACTTTTTACAGGTTATCCAATCCAACAGTCTTATTTTACTATGGAAATTGCTCAGTGGTGAATTGATTTGCCCTAAATCACACAGTCTCTGACTTCAAGCCAGTACTTTCTACTGCACCATGAGATCCAGAGGAAGGCTAGGGCAAGGTTCCTGTAATGTAAGTCAATCAATGAGGAAGAGAAGCTCTCAAAGATGTAATTCTGAAGACAAAGAAATAATTCCATTGAGAAGAAAAAAAGTCAAGGTTGTCTAAAGAGAAAGCTTTAGACAGGGAACTAATCAAATATCAGATTAAAAAAACATGTTAACAAGGTGGAAGCAATGACAAGTAACAAGACAAATATAGAAGTGATCTTATAAAAAAGTGTTAATAGAACAAATTTTGATCCAAAAAAAAGAGATACTTGCAGAGTTGGAGAACTGTGGGTTTGGAAAAGAAAAATCCCACATTGTTGATATATTGATTGATTTTTCTGAATTGTTTTGGTTTTCCTTTTTTATTTTGTTATAAAAGATGGCTCTTTGAGAGAAGGAGTATTTATATTCATAAATATAAATATTCTAAAATAAAATATATTAATAAAATGCTACTTAATAAAAATAATAATTGTTGCATGTGGCAGGGGATACCTTTAATCTTAGCTGTGTGTCTTAATAACTGAAGAGGCAGAGGCTGGCCAGGTCTCCTGACCTGAGTTTTGATCTGCACTGGGCTAAGCCAATCCAGTGTCCATACCATCTTTGTCTTTAATATTATGGTAAGCTCCAGAAATGGAGGAATACTGGGTTGCTGAAAGAAAGGTGACCTCCCTCCAAATCAGAAATTGAGCCAATCAAGGATTCCCTATCCTTTTAGATAAGATAGGGAAATTCATTCTTTAATGATACTAATAATAGTCATGGTATTAAAACTTAGGATGAACTGATCTGGTGTGTAAAAGTAAGGTTAAAAAAGAGTTTTTGTAACTATATGGTGAAATTAAGAGGATTATATTAAGAATGATACCATAGCTTGAGAAGTCTAGGACAATGACAAAAGACAACAAAGAAATGTTAGAGATTTTCAGGTCTTATCTTGCCTCTGTTTTCACTGCCAGGGAAAGTGATCATTATTAGATTGGGGAGATAGAAAATAAAAAGTTAACAGGGAATTGATACTCAAGATTAGTAGGGAGATTTTAAGAGATTACCTCATTGCCTTTGATAACACTCAGATTATATCCCAGGTTACTGAAAGAACCTGAATTTATAAATGTTGGTGTTAGCAATCTTTGAAAGATCATGGATAATGGGAAGAGTGCCACAAGACCGGAGAAGGACAAATCTTCTAATTTTTAGCAAAGAAAAAAAATTAGAGTCTACAAACTATTGGCTAGTAAACTTGACTATGATTTCTGGCTAAATTCCAAAATATATTATTAATGATCCTGAGTAACCAGACAGCAAAAAAGGGAGTAATCAGAGAGAGTCATCATGGCACCATCAAGAAAAGATCATGTCAGACTAACTTTATTTCTTTTTCTTGACAAGGTTACTAGACTGGTATGAAAGAGAAAAAATGAAGGGAATAAGTATTTTTAAATGTGCCATATGCTGAGCCCTTTACAGATATTATCTCATTGCTTTGGTAGATCAGAGGAATGAGATAAATGATAGAGTTTACCTTTTTTTTTGCAAAACATATGACAAAATCTCTTATGCTATTCTAATTGGCCACACAAAGAAACACAATACAGATGATCACATGGTTAGCTAGATTTAGAAGTGGTTGATTGGCCGAAACTTAAGAAGTTGTAATTAGTGATTTGATATTAGCTTTAAAGGAGATTTTTAGGGATCTTTCACTAAGTCCTGTCCTCTTCAATATTTTTCATCAAGATCTTTGATTAAAGACATAGTTGACATGCATATAGAATTTTTTTTATGACACAAATCCAGAAGGAAAGATAATAAGCTAAGTAACAATCAAAACTCCAAAAAGATGTTAACAGATTAGAATTTAAAGCTAAATCTAAGAAGATGAAGTTTAATAAAATAAATGCATATTTGTATACAAGAAATCAACTTGACAAATATGATATAAAACAAAAACAATGACTGACATTTATGTGGTCCTTTAAGATTTGAGAAATAGTTTATATACATTATTTTATTTGAGCTTACAGCAACTCTATAAGATAGGCACTATATTATATATAGATAGTATTAGACTCACACTCCATACTGAGGGTTAAGTAACAGCAGTCCATATGAACAAGATCTGAAGGAAGGGACCATAGTTAGTGAAGGTGAGATTGACTTGATCAACAATGGGATGTGTAACTCAAAAAAAGGTACTGAAATATTAGACTATATTAAGAGTTCTAATGTTGAGGACCATGATTGTACATCTATAAATAAATAGTAAGGAGAAAATAGTTCTGGTCAGATCACATCTGGAGTAGTGTACTTAGTTCCTTGGAACACATTTTTTAAAGTAACATGGAAAACACCCAAGGACAGAAAACAGAATGATAAAAGACAGAAATGGGATGGAGAACTGATTGTTAAATTTTAACTGTGAGCATTTATACCTTGGAAATTGTCAAAAGTTACCAAAAGGGCTTGATTTATTGTTTTACTAATTGTCTAGACTTTAGAAAGTGATGGAGAAATGTTAATGATGCAGATTAAACTTAAGTGTGACTTGAATACATTTTTTTTCAAGGTTGTTAAACATTTTCCAACACATCCCTAGTGAATTGTCCAAATCATGTCTTTCAAGAATTGGTTGAAGGACCTAGGGAATGAATGTTTGGTCTGAAAAAGAGAGGACTTAGAGGAAGTATCCTTCAAATTGGAAGAATTGTCATGCAGAAGAGCAATTGAACTTTTTTGCTTGGTCTTAGAGGTTAAAACTAGGTATAATAGAAAATAAATAAATCTTTCTCCTTGGGTCTTGATTTCATCAACTATAAACTAAAAGTGTTGGTCCAGATAAATCTTCAGGTCCACTCCAGCTCTAATCTAACATCTATAATCCCATGAATTCCCATCACTCACTGTTCCCATATTCAGGCAGCCTTGCCTTAGGATCACAGTATATGGCAACCTCTTACCCAAGAAATTTTCAATATGATGGATGTCTAAAGAAAGAGATGGAAATCATCTGTGTATTCTGCTCTAAGTACTAATGGGGGCTGTGATTGTGCCTAAAGAATCTCTTTATTCTTCCTGGAGGAAGGCTGTGTCTGAGGTGAGGCGATTGAATGTACTTAAGAGAAAATGGGAGTTTTAGAAACATGAGTGAGAGAGACTGGGAAATCAGTATGTTGGCTAGGAGCTGGGCACTGGCAAATAGTGTGACTGAACAATACAGAGGTCCCCTGAAAGAATGAAGAAAGCTGGTAGCTGTCTTTGATGCTACCTAAATTAAGGAAGCTCTGGCTTTTGTATTGAGCCTCCATGCTCATTTAAGAGTCTTTAACTTTCTTCAGTCACCATGTCTTCAGAGGAGGGGACAGGAGAGAAGGAGGAGGAAGAAAAGGAGGAGATGGCTTATAGTGTAAGGAATATGTTAGAGATAGTTTTTCCACAGAGAAGCCAGAACTGGGACAATTCCAGTTGCCTTTTGTAATTGGGTAGTAAATGTGCTATCAGATACATTGAGAGTAAACAGTGGGAAATATACTTAATAAGGCACACATGTACATCATTGTCTATAAAGTTTTGAAGGAAGAAGGCAGAAAGTCACAGTAGAAGACCCTGGGCCAACACACAAACTCTTGCCATTGTCTACATTAGAATTTACTATAAAGGGAAGTTTCCTGGGTCTAATTTCTCTGAGGCCTTGGAACTGCTTCCTTCTCTGCCCTCCACCACTCCCTGATATATAAACGATACATGTACAATCGCTGTACCATGGACAAGATCAGTAGACATTCATTTCTGGGGTTGGAGGGCTAGGCAGAGAATTTTCAGGACATACAGCTCCCAGAGCTCCATGAGTGCTAATGCTGATCTTCCAGAAGCAGCAGAGAAGCCCCTAGTGCCCAGCTCAGAAGGGCTGAGTGATTGCAGTCATTCCAGCAATGTCACAGACAACTATAGCACCCATTTTCCTAAGAAGTATCATGTTGAGCTTTTATCATTTTCCTGTGGTCATGGAAGTAGGAGGTCACCCATAAGATATTAAACTTCCAAATTGACTCTTTCTTGTTGAAAGTTGGTTGGAAACTGGCTAGAAGACTAAAATTAAGGAAAAAACAAATTCAATGTGAAGAGTTTTATCTTGTGAAATTAATATAGTCAAAGTGTTACTGAACTATTACCACTCTGATATATGTATGAACCATTGGAACACCAATGGATCTGGGAAGAATGAAGGAGGAATATCACTCAACTCATAAATGATATATCATGATTGATATATAGAACTTAAAACTTGACAAAAAGCAGTTAGGAAAGTTCTGAGTGATCAATAGTCATCAATATCACTGAACCTACTACTAACAATGTAAACCTTTTCCATAGGTCACAGAGACTTCTTACTCAGCAGGAATGGCAAAAGAATTGGACTAGCCTTTAGGAAATTTGGGTTCCTATCGCCATTTTGCTAAGATCTTGGACAAATTAATTGACTTGTCAGGGTTTCAATTCTTTCTTCACAAAGTGAGAAAGTTGGAAAACATAGAACTATGATTCTATGTTTTTTGTAGACATAAAGAACTTTAGGCTTCAATTGATCCTTATAACAACCTTGTGAAGTAAATGTAAGTTGAGATCACCACAATGTTTAGTACACATAAGGATTCTAGGACTATTTATAATAATTCCAAAATTCCCAGGAGAGCAACAGGTTAGTAGAAACCACTGTATTTTTCCAGCTATGTCAAATTACTACCATCCACACTCTACATTTTCAGAAAAATTAATATTCTCTGACTCTGTCATTACATCTTTGTGCATACATGCCAATACTCATATCTCTCTACACTTGTAATACTGTACTTTTCATTCTTTCCCTATTGAATTCCTATTTAGTCAATCAACAAACACATTCTGTGTCTGGGACTGGGCTAATATAAGGAGACAAAAAAAAAAGGAAAAACTATCCCTCTTCTCCAAGGAGCCCATATTCTAGGGAGAGAAATGGCTTACAAACAGCTAAGTGTACATAATTTTTGTAGAATAAGATGGAAGATCATCTCAGATGGAAAAGCAACAGCAGTAAGGAAGACCTTAAAAGGCTTCTTGCAGAAGATAGAATGAAGAAATATGAGGGACAAATAGTGAAAATGCACAAAGTAAAATCAATTTTCCTCAAAATCCATGATTGATTCTCCCAGTCAGGAAAACCTTTTCCCCTGGCTTAGAACTTTGTTTTGTAACTTTTTAATGCAAATAACTTAATAAACATGAATGATATTATATTTGTTAATATCTTCACTCCTAAATCTTTCTTTGCTTTAAATTTGCTTATTTTTGTTGATAACACTATCATCTTCTCAATCACCCACAGTCAAAATATTGGAGTCCTCCTTAACACTTCCTTCTTGTGAATTTGGCATCTCCTGTAGGATCTACCTCCACAATTTGAATTCACATAGCTTTAAGTGCAATATTGCATTTTTTATTTTGGAATGGGGTTAAGTGTCAAGTGTTTGAACCAGATTTAAATTCCTCCTGACTCCAGACAATGATCTATCCACTAAGCCACCTAGTTACTCATGTCACCTCTCACCTGAATATTGTAATACCCTCCTTCTCAGACTGCTTTTAGCCTTTCCTTTTCCCACATCCATTCTCTACACAGACATCAAAATCATCTTCCTAAAGTACAGATAATTGTTCTGCTCAAAATCCTTCAGTGGTTCCCTATCACTTCTTGGCTAAGACACATATTCCTTATCCTAACACTTTAGGCACTCTACAATTTGGTTCCATTTCCCTTTCTAGCATTAGTCGACATCACTGCTTTTTAATTCTATATTCCAGCCAATTTGGACTGCTAGCTACAACATGAATGATATTTTAGATACCTCCATGCATTTGCATATTTCCTATGCCATTCTTGGAATACATTTCCTCATTGTATCCACTTGTTGTGTCTGCTCTGACCCATCCCAGATCCTCTCAGTTGTTAATATTCTCTTCCTTTTCAAATTCTTCTAGAGTATTTTGAGTTCTCTCAGACCCTTTGTTCTCTACTTCATGTCATACTTCTCCATGGAGTCACCCAATGGAATCTAAAGATTCTGCAAGCATTGAGTGCACATGCTTAATGAGTTAATTAATATTAAGGTTTTCTGATATTTTTGAACCTGGGTTATATAATGAGGGAGGGAGACCATATTGAGGAGAAACATGCAATGAGAGGACTGAGAAGTCTTGTTAACTTCATTATCCCCAGCCAATGAGGTGATGAAAGAGGGACTTTGTACTTCAGGAGAGGAAAGAAAGATTCATTCCCATGTCCCATGACACAGATCCACTCAGGTGCTGCCCTTGGATGGATAGCCTGCTTCTTACAATAATAGTAAATAAATCAACTTATTTATACACTCCTGAGTCCTTTTTATCTTTGTAGTATATTTTTAACAGTAAAAACAATTCCATTTTTATCTTTGTGTACTTAATAGGATATCAGGAACACTGTAGGTACTTAATGACTGTGATGATTTGAACTGGATTTGTGTTGATATTCTTATTCCCCTGTGAAATTATGCTGCTTGAATGCAGGGACTTTGTCTTATATAAGCTTTCTACCTGAATGCCTTTTCATGGTACTCTGCATGCAGTAGGTAATTAATAAATTTGTAATTTCTCTCATTTTCCTGACTTTAATATTCTGTATCTTTTGAATAGAAGAGCAACAAAAACCTTTTTTGAAAAGAAAAATTTTACCTCTTTCTTTTTAAAAATTTTTTTATGGAATAAAACAAGCATTTCCACAACAGAATATAATAAAAAGATAATTGTACATGAAATTACAATTCTTTTATATACAACTTACTATTCCTTTTAAATATATAATAGTTATCATGTAAATTTATTTTTTCTTTTCTCCCTCCCCCCAAAGATAGCTACCATTAGACACAAATATATATAAAATCATTCTTTACATATTTCTGTTTATTAGTTCTTTCTTTGGATATAGTGTCTTCCTTCATATGTCCTTTGTAATTAATTTGAGTATTCATAATACTCAAAATGACTTATTTACTCAAAGTTCTTAAAACAATATTGCTGTTACTGTATATAACATTCTCTAATTTTACTTCTTTCTGACCTTTGTATGATTTTTCTCCCTTAAATAGGGAGGTCCTTTAGACCTCTTAATTTAAATTGCTTTTATGTTCCACTTTTTAAAATGTTACCATGCCCTTGAGGATACTAGAGAGATATCCTATTTTACATATAAGCCAATTATATATCCTTTTCTTCTCTATTTGTAATTCTGGTCAACTAGCTCAGAATAAATTTAGAAAAGGGTCCTCAGTGGGGACACGATGCAGTCAATTGTCTGCTTGGGAAAGAAAATGACTTTTCCACGAAATATGACACATTCCCCTAAAGTGGCAAAGTTATGGGAGATGTAGTAAAGATCCCCCCAAAAAAGGAAAAAGAAAAATAACCAAGACCAACTTTACTCATTAGGTCCTCATATGCTCTAAATTGATAGTGATGTGTTCATAATCACTGACATTTATTTAATGCTTTAAGTTTTCCAAAAACACTTTGCATATATTACCTCATTTAATCCCTCTTAATACTAATGCTCTCCCCCAGTGGATTATCTCCAGTTTATCCTTGTATATTTCTTGTTTGTACTTACTATTGTATTCTGTCTCTCCCCTTGGACTGTTAACTCCTTGAGGACAGAAACTAGTTTTTGCCTTTCTTTGTATCCCTAACAGTATCCCTAACACTTAGCACAGTGCCCGGCACATAGTAAGTATTTAATCAATATTAGTTGACTGACACTGATTTGCAAATAAGCCTGTGCAGTAGAAACTGCATTAGTCACAAGGTGCCAAAAAACTACCCAGCCTTAAAATACTTTGGTGGTCAAAATCCATTCAAAACTCTATTTCAAAAGCCCCTTTTGATGTTTTTTCTTTTTCTTTTTTTTTTTTTTTTAACAGCAATCAGGAGTCACATTGTAATGCTGGAGAAACTGAGGCAAGATAGAGATTAGAGAGTTTTTAATATTTTATTTGGGTTTCTGAGAGGGAGAGATTGTCCATTTTGTCCAAAAGGATCCATTTGTAACATGCCCTCCTGGCAGTTACAATTACTAGTCTGTCCTAGGCCCAACAGAGTACCTTTGACCACTGACCTTTGCAGTGTCAACTCTACCCGGCTCGCCTCCTCTGAGGCCTTCAAAGGTCTCTGGCCACAATTTCTTGAATCTATAGCACGCTCAAGAACAGCCACGTGTAATCTTAAAAGCCTTTATTAAACCTACTCACATAATGCCCTGACTGATGCCCTGACTTGTTGGTTCCCTAGTGAACATCTGGTCAGAAGACCCACGTGTTCACTCCCAAACTCCTTACCTCTTTGGGCTATCCATCCGCTTGGCTCAGGGAGCACTCAGCAGCCTCAAATATGAGATTCTAATGACTTATATAAGACTTACATAAGAGATGGAGTCCAAACACTGAGAGTGGGTGTTTTCAGGGACAGACCATCCATCCGGTTCTGACACAGTGCAGGGTGAGGACCACAAATTCTTACAACTTGAGAGTTAGTCAAACTAGAGACAGGAAGTCTGGAGAGATAGAGGTAGAGGATGCCAATTAGGTATCTGAGATAGGATAGCTGGAGTTTTATCTTGTGGAATGTCAGAATGGTCAGATCTCTACAGCCCTAATTATCTCAGCCCTAATGGTCAGGAAAAGGGGTTGCAACCAGGGGGATTGAGGCAGAAGAATTTGGGGAAACTGAGACAGGACAATTTAGGGAAACTGAGGCAAGAAATTTAGGGAAACTGAGGCACAACAATAAAATGAAACTGTGGCACAACAACATTAGTTCAAAGAAGTAGACATTTATTCAAATAGCATAGCAAGAGCCCAAAATTACAAGAGAGATCCTCCATTGAGGGGATATATTCTTCTACCACTCTCCACTTAACCATTGTAAGAAATGCATACAAAGAACACATGTGACCACAAAACACAAATGGAGAGGTACGCAGAGAGGAAACACATGGGTTATTGAACATATATGAAGAGGTGCCCTAGATAGAGGACACTCCTGGACAGAAAGCCCAAAAGACTCAGGTAACTCCCACCTCTGATGATACAGAGCTGCCAGTGTCCCTTGATGCCTTTTTCTGGGCTTCTCCACCCACTGTTGCAAAGCTTTTTGTTTCATGAGCTGCTGCTCTCTCCCATGCTCCAGAGGGTCTTCAGCTATAAAGCAGCTTCTTTAGAAAGTGGGAGGAGTGCACTGATTCTTTAGATTGACTCTCAAAGGCTATCTTTAGCTCTTTTATGAAGCAAACCACAACCAGACACAAGGAGCCAGCTAGCTAGGAAAAAAACCTTTAGACACTTCTAAGTCTTTCTTTTAAACATTTTTTCCCATTTTTATCTGGGTGATAGCCTCAAATTTCCTTTAATTCCTACCATATCCCAAATCACCAGCTTAATACCCCTTTCAAAACTTCACAGAAACTCTATTTAGTAAAACAACAAATGAGTTCCAGTGAGGAGATTCCTTTCAACCTCCTCCTTTCTCGCTCCCAATACCCACAGTTTCTCTGAATATTTAACTTAGAAGCAAGACCAAAAAGGCCAGGTGACACTCCTGCCTTCTTTGCCCTAGTACCTATAAAGAATTACTGATATTAATTCCATTTCATAGATGTTGAAGTTCAGGCTCATAGACCCTACGGCTTGCCCATGGTTACAGCCAGAACCAGAATTTGCAGTTAGCTCTTTCTGGATTCCAAGACCAAAACTCTTTTAAATCACATTTTAATTAAACCAAGACAAGAAATCATCCTACATTTTCCCCCATATCAGAGACTCCTGCTAAGCAATCCCATATGACCTACGTATTTTAATCCCACTCCATTAACCCTGCTAAAAGTAGGATACCTCCCATTCCACATTTTTATTTGATTGTGCCACTAGCAAAGCAGTTTTGAGCTTTAACTGAACATTTTATTTCTCTTTGTAAAATTTCCGCAAGACTCTCTCACCTCAAAGACCAGTTTTAGGCAGAGCTGCTGAGAACTTACTCAAGTTTGGTTGAGAAGCCGGTGGAAATGAGATTTTAGAGCTCCAAGGTACAATAAAAGGTATTAGGCTTTAAATCCTAATCCTTCACACTCCCAGGTGTCTTTAGAGTATAATGATGCAAATATTAAGACTACCTCCTTTCTCAAATTCTCATTGTCCCTCTTAAACTATCCTTGGCTTCTCTATTCTACCTGTATAACTCCTCTCACCCATTTACTGTCCTCCATTCAACCAGAAAGTTAGAGATAGCTCATAAAACTGGTACCTGTGATGAAGCAAAAACAAGCATTTTATTCAAATACCTTGTTGTAGGTGAAGTGATAAACAAGGAGTAAAAATGATTTGTTAACAAATGTTTTGATTCAGGAAATTGTTAACTCGAAAGCTCCAAAAAGCTTTGAGGGAAGGAACTCTTTTTCCTTTTGTCTGTCTTAATACCCAGTACCCAGTATATGCTTAATACATTCTTGTCAAAAGAATGAATGAATGTTGTTTATAATAGGAAATAGTAGTCCCTAATAAAAACTATGCTGAAATGGGAGCCCAGTCTTGTAGATCCAAATTCAGTGGGGGTAAATTACCCAGCAGACCAGTCTCCTCAGCTCACCCTGATTCTGACTGGGCACCTGGAGACAGCACTTTGGAGACAGGAGACAGAGAAACCAGATGTAGCAAAGAAACCATCCAGAGATCTTGGATTTAGTTTCAGTTTTCTGGTAACAACGCGTTGGGGAGCTTTGGGAAAGTCACTTTGAAGAGGTCCTGAATGATGTGTTGGGCAGAGAGAAATTGAAGAATTGATGCCTGAGGCAAGTAAGGCACTGATGGAGATCCATTTAGCTCCATAATCCGTTTAGCTCCATAATCTCCTTAGGTCAACCAGTCAGAAATTCAAGTTATGTCAAACACCAAGGTCCACCTTCTGTAGGAGTCTTGGGCAACCTTAGCTTGCCATATTTTGTCAGAAATCCCAGTCATATACCTGAGGTTAAGTTTTCCCTATAAATTTATTTATGGCCCATCCCATGGCTACTGCCCACTTCTGGGTCAGTCCACCATGGCACTCTGCCCTGTGGCATCCTCACTCCTCATTCCTCCCCCATGCTACATCATATCTCTCCTAACTCCACTAAGCTTTTCAACCCCACTTCTCCTTATAACCAATTATTTGAGGGTGCTAAATCCCTTTAAGGATTTATTCTGCCAGCCAAGGACTTGCCCCAGTCTCATGGGGCTCCCTTTCTACTGGGTAATTTGAATTCTACTGAGGAACTTGTCTTTATATGCTCTCTCACTCTATTTCATATTTACCATTCCTGGTGTCTATTATATCCCTTCATTTTGTCTGTAATCTCTTCCCTAAATAAATCTACCTTTTGTCAAAGAGAATGGCCACTGGGAATTCTTCACATGACTGAACCCAACTTTTGGCGCCTGCCATCACCTGGGGTCTACATCAGTCACATCAGCTTCATGGTGACATTAACTATAGCGACAGCAACTGGCACTTTAGCCAGATATGTCACATTTTAGATAGATAAGACTCTCCCGAGGTGTGATTTCACCCCTACCCACCTTTCTACCCTTCATCCCCAGCAGCAGAAAGTCCTTCAGCAGCATAACAACATTTCAGTGTACCAGGAAGGGGTGAACTTTTTTACTTCTCCTTCCTTACTGAGTTTTCTGACACACACACCCCAGCTCCCTCCCCCCTTGCAAAAGGCACCCAAAAATCCTAGTCTGGGCTCTGATGCTTCAACTCTCTGGACCCAAGTTTCCTGAATTATGAAACTAGATCTGTTCAATGATTCTCAAACTTTTTGGTCTCAGCATCTCTTTACATCCTTAAATATTATTTAGGACCCCAAACAGCTTTTGTTTATGTAAATTCTATCAATATTTATCACATTAGAAATTAAAACTGACACATTCAAAATTTATTCATTCATTTAAAGTAATAAGCTCATAACATATTAACATAAATAGCATATTTTTTATGAAAAAACTATATTTTCCAAAACAAAGAAAAATTTAATGAGAAGACTAATATTGTTTTACATATTTTTGCAAACCTCTTTAATGTCTGATTTAATAGAGGACAGCTGGATTCTCATATCTACTTCTGCATTTAATCTGCTGTGATATGTGGTTTTGGCTGAAACATTTAAAGAAATACTGGCCTCACACAGCTATGTAATTAGAGAAAGAGGAGTATTTTAATAGGTAAATAACATCTTAGCATTATCTCAAAAATAGTTTGACCTCAGGGACCCTTTTAAAGGGTCTTGAGGACCTCCAAGGAATTTTAGACCACATACCGAGACATGCTGAACACAGATGATTTCTTCTGTCCCTTCCCAGCTTTAACTTTTGTTTGTTTGTCCATTTCACAAGCTATTTGGGTTCTTTTTTTTTTTTTTTTCTGTCTGCATTTTGACAAGACTTTGGGCTGGGAGAGGAAATGAAACCAGTTTCATTTGAGTTTTTTGTCAGCATCTCTAACTTAGGAGGAAGTCAATACAAGTGGGTCAAATGAATTTAGTTTATTTCTTTTAAATTATATCCATTCCATAAAGGACAGGTGTCAACAAAAACAACAATGGCATAATGCACAATTGACAATTATTGACAGGATCTTGAACATGGAAGATCCATGTTCAAAGGTTCTTTGCAGTAGGCAAAATAATGTTATACAGAAATGAACCATTCAATAAAAATATTAATGATTATATCCAGATCCCATAAACATGACATTTGTTGAAGTTTTGAAACCTGACAAATGTTGTCAAAAGTACCCTGAACTCATAGAAGTATAATCATGCAGATGAATGGGAAAATTAGTCAAAATAAAACATTAAATATGAAAAAAATTATCCATTCTGATGAAATTGAATTAAACACCAAATGATGAGATTGATGTAGATATACCAAATGTTGACATTCAATGATGTGATGAATTCACAATAGCTTTTCTCTTTGCCAAAAGGCATTTTTATTTATGAGAAGTGGTTACAGACAAGATGAAGAGGTAAAGTAGACATCAGGAGTGATATATATGAAATAGATTTTTGTAAGAGTATATGGTTAGGAAGGAAAGGAGTTTTAACAATTAACAATGGAACTCACAATTAACCAGGAGAAAGGGAAGCCACTATGTATGCCATTGACTAGCAGACTAAATCCACAGAGGAGTTTAGCACCCTAAAAGAGTTGGTTAGCTGTAAGAAGGAGAAAGAGCAAAGAAGCATAAGGAAGAGAAGGAGAAGAAAGACACCATGAAGCAGAACACCTTTTCAGGACATTCAAACTAAGGAATTCAGCAAAGATGGTATAGGTCATAGGTAGATTTATAAGGGAAATTTAATCTCAGGGATTTGACATCATCACTTGGCTTTCTATTGAATACAGTAAAGTGGGTTTACCTAAAACTTCCTCAGGGGTAGGACTGTAAGGTTGAGCTGATCCCCATCGTTGTCCTTCCCTACTGCCTCTTGTCAGTCCTTCAGGCTTTGTTTGCCAATCCCAGGATCTCATCAATTCCATTCAAAGATCTATATAGCCATGGGATTTGGTAAGCATCCACAAAGCCAGAGATTAAACTGCCAATCCTGTACATTTAGGCAGTTATTCTTGATTATTTTTTGTTTGAATGTTTGTTTATCAAAGAACAGTTGACATCAGAATATTTAGGTCTCTCTCAATCATCCTCACTGAAGACCAGTGAGTTCCTCTCATGACATTTGTATGTAGACTTATTTGAGTTTAACCTCAAGTCATGGTTACCTGTCCACATTGCCTCAAGGAAGGGTCTGTAATAGCAAGAGTGCGTCAACAAGTCAAAGAGATTGTTACCCTTCCCACTGGGATGATGGACTCAAAGCTGTTGAGTCCTGACACTGGAGGACAGCTTTGGATTGTCTATCTATGGAGAGGAGAGGATTGCTTTCAGAAAGGTATAGTGATAAAGTAAGAGTCCTGCTCCCTAATTTGGGGCAAGCTCAAATATTTGGTATCTAATCCCGGCTCTTAGTTCTGTGATTAGAATGTGCGTTGTCATATACAAAGCTGAAACTCAGCTACACTGAAAAGTTGGTCCAGCCCTTTTTTCCTTATTCTAGGTAGAATAGAAACTTTGGACCTTTCCAGTCAAAGGGAAACATATGATCTATAAATACAGAACTCTGTTCTTTGTCCATTTACATTTATAGTTATAACCACATGGGCCTTAAAAGATCAGCTGGGAAGTTGGAATTGTGGTCTACGCTGGGATTTCCCAGGAGCCAGACAATGAGAAATAAAATCCCAAGTGATCTTTCCTGCCCAGTCCAGTAATAACAGAGATGACTTATTCACATAAAGCCATACTTAATTGGAAATGAGCTTGGTGCAAGGGAAAGCTCTGTAAAATCTACATTAAGTCAGAGCCCACTCTTCCAAGAACCAAGGGATTATAAAATAGATGGTACCCTTAGGTTCTGGGGGGGAAATGTTGGTATTCTAACTAAATCTTTGAAGTAAATATCCCTTTGTAAAAGAAAATTGATGTTAATTGGCTGAATTCAACTGAAATGCTAATCACCGGCAGCTAACCATGGAGGAGTGTGAATTGCAGGGAGAAACACTCTAGAATGAGAACTGGAATTGATGGCATTAGAAAAAAGAAGTTACCCCCAATCTTTTAGAACCCTGAGTAGCTTCTCAGTACCCCTAGAATCCAAAAAAGAAGGAAATGGGACCAGAATACTCCGGGAAAATAAGTCCAGACCACTGATATATGTGAATTTCAGTTAGCACCATCATCTTTGACTTTTGTCTCCCAAGGGTAACCAACTGACACTTGACTGCAATATAATTTTACTAATGACAGACCTGTCTCAGCATTTAGGGTTTGAGTAAGAGGAACTGATTAACATTTTGTAAACTGCAATAGCAGAAACAAGTTTTCACAGAATGCCTACTAAGTGAAGCCCACTGAGTGAAGACAACATCAAGAATCAGGAATTTGATTTGAATCCCTTTTCCTTGACATTCCTTCCCTCTTCCCCTTTTCTTCTTTTTCAATTTAGACATACTTAGGAATAATCCAATAAACAATGACAAAAATCATATAAATAGGAATAGCAACAACAGAAATAGAATTCTATGTGATTGTAATTGTCAAATTTTGGGGGAAAAAAACCTAGAAAATACACCTCCTTTCTTTGAGAAGGTGAAGTGTCTATGTGGAACACTTTGACACATGTTGTCAAACTCAGTTGATGCTGGCTCATTTTGTTGAACTGTTTCTTTTCTCTCTCTTTTTATATACTTTGTTACAAGCACTGGCTCTCTGAGGACTAGAGAAGGGAAGACATATTGATTTGAAAATACAGGTCCCTGCCAGCTTTAAAAATGATAAACCTATGATCTCATACAATGAGAAAACTCCCTTTACCAATGCCCCCTAGTGCAGAGGCTAGTCGGTCATCTTTAGAGTCACATGGGTTCAAGTCTTACCACTGAAACATCCTGCCTGTGTGATCCTGGGCAGATCCCTACAGATCCCACAGACAGTTTCCTGAAAGTATAGATCAATACCAAAACAACGAACTAGTTTTTGTTTTGGTTTCAGCTATTATCTTTCTCTGTATCCCTAGAGCTTAGTCCAACACATGAGATATAGTCGATGCTTAATAAATGCTTGTTGACTTTACTTGACAATCAGCATTGGGCTAGAAGGATTTTCTTCACTAGGAGTTCCCTGTATCAATAAAACCACAAGTCCAGCCTATAAATTATTTCCTTTCTAATAACCCTGCAAGATAAGAATTGTGAGTATTATTTCAATTTCCTTATATTACACGTGAGCAAAGGGACGCTAAATGACTTGGCTAAATCCATACTAGGAAGTAGCAAGACTCCATTATTAGCAATATGAATCTAATCCCAGTGCCCTGTCCCTTTTATTTAACTGTTATCTGTGAAATAAGAGAATGGACAAAATAATCTGTGAGACTCCTTCCAGGGCTTGCCAAAGGGCAGGATGAGAGCCCAGTAATTACTACTCTTTGGACACATGAGGTTCACAAAATGATGTGAGGAGGAGGTGGATGGAACAAGTCATTGGCAAAACAGGGACTAGAAGCCCTATAGCCAGTCACCTGCCTCTTCACTCATTACTCAGAGTAGACCCAGTTCCCTCTGTCCCTCCAGCTTAGCTTCATTGGGACCCAGAGTATAAAAAAGAGTTGCTTTAAAAAAATAAAATAAAATAAAAAACTACCTTAAAAGTTAGTTTTAAAACCACCTGGGTCACACACATAATTAGGAATGACTCAAGACCTTATTTAAAGTGAGCAAGATTTTCTGATAAATGGCTGTCATTCATTTCAAAAAGAGGAATGGATGAGTCTCTTAGTTGTGTGTGTATGTATGTTTATCATTCCTGAGTATCTAGTTTTGGTTTTGTTTGTAGAATTTGAGTTTGCAACAATGGGTACAATGGCTAGAGCGGTGGTCTTGGAGTCAGAAAGATATGAGTTCAGATGTAGTCTCAGATACTTATGTGACTCTAGGTAAATCACTTAATCGCTGCTTCACTTTCCTCAACAGTAAGATGGGAGACCTCTGGGTTTTTTTAAGCTAAAGTCTTCAACTGATCTCAGTTTGTCTGAGGCTGCACCCATTCAGGGTAAGAGAGATAATAATAGGCACTCTCTCCCAGAATTGTTGTGAGGATTAACTGAGATAGTATTTGTAAAGTACTTGCCACAGCGCCTAATACATAGAAAATACTTGATAAATGCTTATTTCTTTTCTTCCTTCCCTAGAAAGATATCTAAAGATAGCAGCCAGGTCTGAGTGAGAGTTCAGATCCAGAATTAAGTAAAGCCCTGAATCTAGTCTGGATACACACGACCAGAAACAGATTCTTCAAACACATTACCTTTTCTGCCCTAAAAATCCAGTACTCTGGTTCATCCTTCTTCATTTGTAATACTTAGACTCAGTTGTGCAAACTACATTTAGGGATGTCTTTATCTTTCACACTCCAGGAGATTCCTTTTTCCTCCACAGCCAAACAAAGCTTAGTCCTCCTGGTCTCAAAATCAGATATCTCTAAAATGGCCATTTTTTTTCTGTTATGACTTTTTTAAAAAATTTTTATTACATATGCATATGTAATTTTTTACAACATTATCCCTTGTACTCCCTTCTGTTCCAAATTTTTCCCCTCCTTCCCTCCACCCCCTCCCCTAGATGGCAGGCATTCCCATACATATTAAATATCTTATAGTATATCCTAGGTACAATATATATGTGCAGAACTGAATTTTGTTGTTGTTGTTGTTGCAAAGGAAGAATTGGATTCGGAAGCTAAAAATAATCTGGGGAGAAAAACAAAAAATGCTAACAGTTTACACTCATTTCCCAGTGTTTCTTCTCTGGGTGTAGCTGATTCTGTCCATCATTGATCAATAGAATCTTCTCTATGTTGAAGATATCCACTTCCATCAGAATACATCCCCATACAGTATCATTGTTGAAGTGTATAATGATCCCCTAGTTCTGCTCATTACACTCAGCATCAGTTGATGTAAGTCTCTCCAAGCCTCTCTGTATTCATCCTGTTGGTCATTTCTTACAGAGCAATAATATTCCATAACATTCATATACCATAATTTATCCAACCATTCTCCAATTGATGGACATCCATTCATTTTCCAGTTTCTAGCCACTACAAAAAGGGCTGCACAAACATTTTGGCACATACAAGTCCCTTTCCGCTCTTTAGTATTTCTTTGGGATATAAGCCTAGGAGTACTGCTGGATCAAAGGATATGCACATTTTGATAACTTTTTGGGCATAATTCCAGATTGCTCTCCAGAATGGTTGGATTCTTTCACAACTCCACCAACAATGCGTCAGTGTCCCAGTAAAATGGCCATGCAAACCCTTGAAAATCAGGTTTACTATCTACACCCAGAAAGAGGACTATGGGAACTGAATGTGGATCACAACTTATCATTTCACTTCTTTAGTTGTTTCTTTGGATTTTATTTTCTTTCTCTCAATTTTTTTCCCTTTTTGATTTGATGTTGTTATTGGGTTTTTTTTCCTTCTTTTTTTTGTGTGCAGTGAGATAATTGTATAAATAGGTATGCTTCTATTGGATTTACATATATTTATTGGATTGTATATTGGATTACTTGCCATGTAGGAGAGGGGGGTGAGGGGAAGAGGAGACATTTTGCAAGGGTCAATGGTGAAAAATTATCCTTGCGTACGTTTTGAAAATAAAAAGCTTTAAAAAAATTTTTTTTAAAGAAAATCAGGCTTGCTTGCCAATTGAGCATTCAAATACCACCTTTGCAATCTAGAATATGCTTCCCTTTTAAAATTAACAAACTTGGGAATCAAAGCTCTGAAAATTTCCTAACCCTGACCTGATTCCAACCTGGGATACATGTACACACACATACGCTCTGTAGTTTGCCTTCCACATTCCTTCCCTTGATTTGCCCTCCTTTACTGTGTCTTCCCTTGCTTTGCTTTCCCTTCCATTTCTATATCCTGTATACAAACACAAGAGTAGCTGTGTAGCTTAGTAGTTTTTAGCTGCTTTTAATGGTTAGATAGTGACTTTTTGTACTCTTGGTTCTGGTTTTCAATTTGGCAAATGGGTTTCAGTTCTCTTATCATCATTTTAGACCTCTTAAGGAGGAACAAGGAGAGATAGCATGAGGGAGTGTTTAGAGAGCCAGCCATGAAGATAAGAAATCCTGGGTTTAAGAGCTGCCACTTTGTTATATTAGCACATGTGTAGAAATGGGCAAGTCATTTAAATTCTCAGGAAATCCTGAGTGATTGTAAGTTACAGACAGATAGCTCAGCTGCATCACTGAAAGAAATTTCCTCATTGGAAATTTTCTATATGCATCATTCCATCAAAGATTTAGAAAAGTCATCTAATCCAATGCATAAAGTTAGCAAATGATGAAGTAAGGATTCAAACCCAGTTTCATTAACTCCAAATCTAATACTGGGCTATACTGCTGTCTGGCAAAATCACAGGTCTAGACACTCTCTTCTCTGATCCCCAAATGAAACCTAAAATGGCCCTTCCTTACAGGGTAGGAGAAGAGAGAGTATCTATCATCCTAGTGAGGCTTGCCTGAACTGGCATCATCTTTCTTAAAAACTCTTCCTTACAAGAGGAAGGAATTTATGACTAAAGAAGAACTAGAGATCATTATTGATCACAAAATAGAAAATTTTGATTATATCAAATTAAAAAGGTTTTGTACAAATAAAACTAATGCAGAGAAAATTAGAAGGGAAGCAATAAACTGGGAAAACATTTTTATAGTCAAAGGTTCTGATAAAGGCCTCATTTCCAAAATATATATAGTATTGACTCTAATTTATAAGAAAGCAAGCCATTTTCCCATTGATAAATGGTCAAAGGATATGAACAGACAATTCTCAGACGAAGAAATTGAAACTATTTCTAGCCATATGAAAAGATGCTCCAAGTCATTATTAATCAGAGAAATGCAAATTAAGACAACTCTGAGATACCACTACACACCTGTCAGATTGGCTAGAATGACAGGGAAAGATAATGATGAATGTTGGAGGGGATGTGGGAAAACTGGGACACTGATACATTGTTGGTGGAGTTGTGAAAGAATCCGGCCATTCTGGAGAGCAATTTGGAACTATGCCCAAAAAGTTATCAAATTGTGCATACCCTTTGATACAGCAGTGTTACTACTGGGCTTATAGCCCAAAGAGGTCTTAAAGAAGGGAAAGAGATCTATATGTGCAAGAATGTTTGTGGCAGCTCTTTTTGTAGTGGCCAGAAACTGGAAACTGAGGGGATGCCCATCAATTAGAGAATGGCTGAATAAATTGTGGTATATGAATATTATAGAATATTATTGTTTTGTAAGAAATGATCAGCAGGATGATTTCAGAGAGGCGTGGAGAGACTTGCATGAACTGATGCTGAGTGAAATGAGCAGGACCAGGAGATCATTTTATACTTCAACAACAATACTGTATGATGATTAATTCTGATGGATGTGGCCCTCTTCAACAATGAGATGAACCAAATCAGTTCCAATAGAGCAGTAACGAACTGAACCAGCTACACCCAGGGAAAGAACTCTGGGAGATGACTATGAACCACTACATAGAATTCCCAGTCCCCCTATTTTTGTCCACCTGCATTTTGGATTTCCTTCACAGGCTAATTGCACACTATTTCAAAGTCCGATTCTTTTTGTACAGCAAAATAACTGTTTGGACATGTATAAATATATTGTATTTAATTTATATTTTGACATATTTAACATGTATTGGTCAACCTGCTCTCTGGGGGAAGATGTGGGGGAAGGAGGGGAAAAGTTGGAGCAAAAGGTTTTGCAATTGTCAGTGCTGAAAAATTACCCATGCATATATCTTGTAAATAAAAAGCTATAATAAAATTTTTAAAAAATAATATAGCACAAAAAAACTCTTCCTTACCTTGGTTGAAACATAATTTCATTAAAATATATAGTGAATTCTCAATGACAGAAGTGAGCTTCAAACCACTGGATTCAAGTTTTCAGAGAAAGAGTTGATGTTATTCATCATCTTGGAGCCCTATATAGACCTGTCTAGATAGTGTCATCAAAACAATTATCTTGGGGAATTGTCTCAAAATTTTTGTTGTGGAGAGTTCAGAAAAGTCACAGATTCTGGCAGGGAACCGTGCTGGCTAGCTCTCTGTGCTCAAGCAGATGGCTCTCTAAAAATGAGCCTCTGAAGTACAGCCCAGGGCTAGAGAAGACTGTAAGACATAAAACTACTGGATGTACCCAATACTGAGAGATGGTCAGTGCTATGTCAGTCACCACAGGGAAGTAGGGAGAACAATAAAGCTTCCTTTACTTTGCCTGATAGCTAATTTTGAATTGAGAGAAAAGACTCAATCTCTCTTCAACCTCTGGTAATATTTCTCTAACAAAAGAGTTCTATAGTTTGCCTTCCACATTCCTTCCCTTGATTTGCCCTCCTTTACTGTGTCTTCCCTTGCTTTGCTTTCCCTTCCATTTCTGTATTTTCTTTTCCCCTGCCTTGTTTTCCTTTCCTTCCCTTCCCCTTCATCCTTTCTATTTCTCTTCCCTTCCCTTTTTCCCTTCATTTCCCTCCTCTTCTCTTTTTCTTCCATTCTTTTCCCTTTTCCTCCCTTGCCTTATCTTTTCTTGCTTTGCCTTCCCTTGCTTTACTTTGCTTTCCCTGACTTTCCTTCTTCTGAAGTTGAGTAGTGTTCACTCCCTAGCCTCAAGGACAGAATCCAGAGACTTGGATAGCAGTTCCTTGCCCCTGCTACCCTTCATCCCAGCTAGACTTTCTGATGAGCTCCTCTGTCTCCACTATGTTGTTCCCTGGTTTATGTTCTGTCTATCCAAATGTCCCACATTTGGGTAACTTCTAGATGGACATGGAAAACTTTTCCTGGATTAGGATCTGAAATACCTAAGTACTTTGGGCTGGAAGGTAAAACTGGTCTTTTTAACTATTCACTCTTACTTTCCAATTCCAATTAGTTTCCATGTCCTAGTGGAAGCCAAACTGGTCTACCAGCTATTTATTGTACACAAAATCCCATCTCCTGACTTAATGTTTCCAAGTCCACTCAAAGAACTTAGGAGGCTTTGTTGGAATTTTGATAACTTCCAAATCTCAAGAGGTTTAATAAGATATAGAATCTAAGAGGACTAAGGATGTTACCTAGTACTGCCCTTACCTGAATCCAATGCAATCCAACAAACATTTCTTAAGCATTTGTAATTACTAGACACAGAGATACAAAGAAAAATAAAACCTGTTCTCAACAACCTTACCTCTTGCTAGGACCATGAACCTATTTTTCATGTGATTATACTTCCTTTTAAGATATTCTCTATTTTCTATATATTTATCATTTTTCTGCCAATAAGCTCTAAATTTTCTTCTACCAACTAGTGTTGGAAACAGACACTGTTTTCCCTGGTCATGTCCCTAATCTATATATACTTTGATTTGGTGACCTTATAAATTCCACATATTTAACTATACAATCTGGTCCATCCAGTACCATTCTCTCTCCTGAGCTGTAGTATCAGGTTTCCAATGGCCTTCCTGTCTTCTCCATCTGGATGGTTTGTAGTGAATATCAAACTCAACTTGAACAAAACAAAACATAACTCATCATCTCCCTCCTCCTTCCTTGTAACATCTCTATTTTTGTCAAAGGCACAAAACATTCTTCCAGTCACCCAGGTTTGAAAAGTTGGAGATATTTCCAATTCTACTTTTACTTTCTGTATCCAATCAATTACCAACCCATCCACTGCATCAAATTGGATTTTTTGCCATTCCTGTACATGACAATCTATCTACTACCTTTGTTTTCTTTTACCAGCTTTTGCATAGGCTGTTATCCATATCTTCCAAAAATTAATTTAATATATAATTGTAATATTTCTATAATCTTTATTATTGTTAACCACCCCATCTCTTATTTATTCATACTCTCCTGGTTCATCTATTCCTCCAATCACGTTTCTCACCTATATTTTTGTCTCAATGGCTTAAAGTCCCAGCTCCTTAAGGTGAGTTTTCCCCAAGGTTCAGATCTGGACTTCCCTTGTTTCTCTAAAATCCCTTTCTTTGTCCCTTTGCTCTCAAGAACTCCCAACTATCATTGCAGACAACCCCCAATTCTATATATATCCCCAACCTTGAACTCTTTCCCAAATTACAAATCTCCATTTCTGACTGTCTATATGATATTCCTACTTGGATGTCACACTTAAATTTATCACGAACAAGACAAAGCTCTCTTACAGAATTTGTTCTTTTTTATTAAACTATTTTTATCAGGTCCACCATCTTTGCCTCTTCCTCTCCTTTTCTTTTCATATCTAATAATTTGTCAGGTCCTGATGATTTTCCTTTAGATAACAGCTCTTGCATTCAATTCTGGGAAAAACAAAATCCATTTTCCTCACATAGTATTCTGCTCTCTGACCTTATTTTGATCTTCTTTTTTGCTCCTCAAGCCTCATCTACTCAGTGTCCTATAAAATTGGCAAATAATGATGTGTTCTCTGCTTTGGACTAGCAGCCTATTTCCCGGCAAAACAGTAATGTCTCCATCTATTGTGGAAGCCTAAGTATTCATTCCTCTTACTCAGATACTGAATACTATTGCCTAATATCATGAGGCTAAATTCCAGAATTATTCAAAAAGTTCTGATTATTTCCAATTAGGGAAGAAAAAGGAAGAGAAAAAGGATTTATAACCTGGCCTTCATTATTTCATATAAGAACCTGGCTAGATTCATGATTTCTCTATGAGACCTTACTAGAACAGCAGAGAATCATGGAATCACAACATTTTAAAGGTGAAAAAAGAATACACTTTATAGAAGTGTTATCAACCTCAAATAGAAATAATTCCAGTGGGCCACATGTTGACTTAAAAAGCCCCTGCAAATTAACTTAAATAACGTTGTGCTATATCTTTATTTCTTTTATTAAACATTTCTCAATTATATTTTTAAAATTTTATTTATTTATTAATTTTTTTCACAGTATATATGCATGAGTAATTTTTTTATATAATATTATCCCTTGTATTCATTTTTCCAAATTATCCCCTCCCTCCCTCCACTCCCTCCTCCCAATGACAGGCAATCCCATACATTTTACATGTGTTACAATATAACCTAGATACAATATATGTGTGTAAATACCATTTTCTTGTTGCACTTTAAGTATTAGATTCCGAAGGTATAAGTAACCTGGGCAGATAGACAGTAGTGCTAACAATTTACATTCACTTCCCAGTGTTCCTTCTCTAGGTGTAATTGTTTCTGTCCATCATTGATCATCTGGAAGTGAGTTGGATCTTCTTTATGTTGAAGATATCCACTTCCATCAGAATACATCTTCATACAACATTCTCAATTACATTTTAATCTGATTCCCCAACATTTAAGTTTTGCTATTCCTGCAGGCCCTGTAAGACTTTATAACATACCTGGCAAGTAGATCTCCCACCTTTATTTGAAGATCTCCAGTGGAAGGTGGAAGAGGGAAGGCCACTACCCTTTGCCTCTTTCCCCCACCCCCAAGACATCCCATTTCACTTTGGACAGCTCTATTGATTAGGAAGCTCTTCCTGGAATCATGGTCTTAAATTTATGTTCTTTCAACTTTTACCCACAGTTCCTAATTCTACCTTCTAGGGTCTAGAAGAAAAAGCCTACCCCATCTTCCAGGTGATAATCTTTCAAATTACTTGAAGACTGCTAACATTTTCCCTCTCATTTTTCTTTTTTTATAAGCTAAACAACAAGCTTATCTTGATGCTCTTCACAATCCTGGATGCCTTATTCTGAACATTCTCTAGACCTCCTTAAATACTCTTTTGCTTCTAAATATAACAGCCAGCCCTGGGGAGGCAGAATAAGAGAGGTTCCTTACAAAAAACCAAACAAACAAACAAACAAAAACAACTTCTTCCTAGAGTTTCCTCCAATTAATAGCACAGAACTGTCCTGTGACCACCACATCTTCCCTTTCCTCATAATGATGCTTTTGTATGTTGTTACATTTAGTTCTCCTTTACCATTTATATGATTGATTCCATATTTGCTAATCCCAGCAAAGGGTATCATACCTTCTTATTTAAACTGTAGCCTTCATTAGATCAGAATGATGTTATTTTTTTCTGACTCTTTAGCTCTCTCTCTGGCCTTTTTAAATTTTTACCCTAAATGCCTTCTCACCCTGGAGCAGTTTCTGACCCTGTGGTCGCCTCAAGCCACAAGTGAGTTTCTGCCCAGAATTTCGATTTTCCCTAAGCACATTATGGTCCACTCCTGAGTTAACAGACTTTTACATTTTGTCCTGAGTGCATACTTTCTCCCCCTGACCTTTTCATCTGCCTTCTCTGTATTGTCTTTGCTCATTGAAAAGTGAGTTCCTCTGATCCAACCATTCTGGAGAGCAATCTGGAACTATGCTCAAAAAAGTTGTCAAACTGCATACCCTTTGACCTAGCAGTGCTACTACTGGGCTTATATCCCAAGGAAATACTAAAGAAGGGAAAGGGATCTGTATGTGCCAAAATGTTTGTGGCAGCCCTTTTTGTAGTGGCCAGAAACTGGAAACTGAGTGGATGCCCAACAATTGGAGAATGGCTGAATAAATTGTGGTATATGAATGTTATGGAATATTATTGCTCTATAAGACGATCAGCAGGATGATTTCAGAAAGGCCTGGAGAGACTTATATGAACTAATGCTAAGTGAAATGGGCAGAACTAGGAGATCGTTGTACATGGAACAACAATACTATATGATGATCATTTCTGATAAACGTGGCTTTCTTCATCAATGAGATGAACCAAATCAGTTCCAATTGTTCGGTAATGAAGAGAACCAGCTACACCCAGCGAAAGAACTATGGGAAATGAATTTGGACCACAATATAGCATTTCCACTCCTTCTGTTTTTGTCCATTTGCATTTTTGTTTTCCTTTTCTGGTTTTTTTTTTTTTTTTACTTTATTTCTAAATCTGATTTTTCTTGTGCAGCAAAATAACTGTATAAATATGTATACATATATTGCATTTAACATATATTTTAATATATTTAACATATATAGGACTACCTGCCATCTAGGGGAGAGGATGGGGGAAAGGAGGGGGAAAGGTTGGAACAGAAGGTTTTTGCAAGGGTCAATGCTGAAAAATTACCCGTGCATATGTCTTGTAAATAAAAAGCTATAATTTTAAAAAAAGAAACTAACAACATGCTTCAGAGAGTTAGATCATAGAAAACAGAAACCAGGGTTGGTTATAGAACAATGTTTTTCACAGTAACATACTGTTTTAAAATATATAAGCAACATGATTTCTCTCAATAAACAGCTCTGTTGAATTATCAGCAAAAAAAAAATGCACATTTATAAGCTATATCAGATTGCTTGCTGTTTTGGGAAGGGGGAAAGGAGGGAGAGAGAAAAAATTTAAAATACAAAATTCTTACAAAAATGAATGTTGAAAATCATCTTTAGATGCATTTGGAAAAATTAAATATTATTGAGGAAAAAAGTAAGTTCTTGAGGGTAGGAAAATGTTTCTTTTAAATTCCATATTAGTCATGTTGTAAAGAAAACATAGACTAAGAAAAAAATGGAAAAAAAAAATAAAGTGAAAAATAGCATGCTTTGACCTACATTCAGACTCAATTAGTTTTTTTTCTAGTGGTGAATAGCACTTTTCGGTATGAGTTCTTTGGAATTGTCTTAGGTCATTGTATGAGTGAGAAGAGTTAAGTCATTTTCAGTTGATCATTGTACAATATTTCTGTTTCTGTGTACAATGTCCTCTTGGTTCTGCTCACTTCATTTTCCATCAGTTTGTGTTTTTCTAGATTTCTTTCTGAAATCATCCTGCTCGTTAAAGAGTCTTTCCTTCTAGCTAGCCAGCTCTAGCTTCAGAGTCCCTAACATGGTTGCATCTAGCATAATCACGCTATAAATATTTGATGATGATGATATTTAATAACAGAAGACTTGGAATTTTAGAATGAATATGCACATGGTCAGCCAATTTCTGACTGTAGTCATAAGGTCATTGCATTCAATTTACAGAGCCACATTTTAAGAGTGACCTTGGCAAACTGGAGAACTGCACAGAGATTAATCAGGTTGGTGAAAGTTCTATATATCGTATCATGTAAAAAAAATGGTTAAAAGAATTGAAGAGGTTTAGGTTACAAACGAGATGACGAGAACTGTTTTCAAATATCTGAAGGGCTGTCATTTTGGAAAAAAGATAAAACTTACTTTGTGTCTAGAGGGCAGAATTAGAACTAGTGATTACAGAGAGATTTTGATTCAAGCTAATGTTTGAAATATTTAATAAAGGAATGGACTGACTCATCATATAATGAGCTCCTTGTCATTGGAAATAGTCAAAAAGAAGCTTATTACCTGTGAGAGAAAGTGGATACAATGATTGCTAAAATTTCTCTCAACCTAAAGAGTTCGATTCTATGATGATTTTACACTGTAATTACAATCCTTGTTATTCCATGCAATTTTGGTGCAATTAGTCTTTTATTCTTACTGATATTTTAGTTATGAAACAATTGGGCAAATTATATGCTAATAAAGTTAAAATGCAAATCACCAGTTGTTTTGGTACATTTTAAGACAGGACTACAGCATTGCTAACAGGTTAGGGAAGAAAATATTCAAGGTGGGAATAGAACTGATACAGATAGGGATGATGAAAAATAATTCCAGGCAATGTATGCAAATTTGGATACTCTAACAAACAGCTTGCCCTGGAAAGAAGTGATGTGTGAAACAGAATCCAGGAAATGGTTAGAATAGTCATTTTTGCTGCCTAGTTTTCCTAGACTAGTCTGTCCTGAACCCTGTAGTTTCAGATGAGCCCCATTTTCCTGGGCTCCTTATCCATGTGTCCTTGGCCAAGTTATCTAGCTCCCAATGTTGTCATGAGAATAAAATGAGACAATATTTGTAAAATCACTTTATAGAGACTAGCTATTATTATTTTATACCACTTTCTTCACAAAAGAGGTCAAGCCCATTTCTCCATTGCTAAAATCTGTAGCCAGAGGAAGAAAAAAAGAAAGAAATCTAAATGAATGATAAAGGGTAGAAATTTTAGCATTATTACTCTATTTTACTTTTCAGTAAATCTGGCAAAATTTACTCCCAATCCAGTGTTCTATCAAATTATTCTGTCTCTCATTAATCACCATAACTAACGATGGCCAGGTATTTAACTCCTAATCCCTGGGAGTTTATATAAATGGCCTCCAAAGGGATATTGTCCAGAGTTGAAAAAAAAAAAAAAAAAAAACCAAAACTTTAGCTCTAAAATTTGACCCTCTTGAATTGAGTGCTATGGCTCAAGTAAATATTTCCCAAATCCATTGTATGAGCCAAATGTTTCCCCGTTTGCTGCAGGTAAAGTAGACAAAGGAAGTATCAGCTACCTCCCTATCCCATCCCTTGGAATTAAAACCCTTGGAGAAACAAACAAACAAACAAGCAAACAAAAATCAGCACAAGAAGGTCTTTGAAATCATTTACTCCAAAACCCTTATGTTATAAATAAGGAAGATGAAGGAATGTTTTAAAAGCTTATTACATGTCAGAGAGAATGATTGTTAAATTTCTCCCAACCAAAAAGTTCGATTCTATGATGATTTTATACTATCATTACAATCCTTGATACTCCATGCAAGTTTGGTGCAATTAGTCTTTTATTCTTACTGATATTTTAATCATGAAACAATGGGGCAAATTATATGCCAATAAAGTACAAATGCTAATCACCAGTTGTTCTAGCACAAAAGGGCTTGGCCCTTGGTCACACAATCAATGGGAGGAACAAAAAGCAGGATCCAGGTCTTCTGACTCCAAACCCAGTTCTCTTTCCTTTATACTATGCATTCTGACCTTAGATAAGCCTGGTTCTCAGTTTCCATATTTGTAAAAACAAAAATAATAATTCTTAAACTGTAGAGGGCTACAGACAGTGGGGGGACTCTGAGTGAGGTATAAGACCCTTCAGCCCTGAGGGAACCTGCTCCCCATCTCCCCTAAGGGCCTTCCTGAGAAGTCAAGGGGCAATGACTTGTGTTGTGATTGAAGCAGAGAGATACCAGGTGGCAAACTACATACAATAGCAAGTTGTTCATGTGGTCCCATGGGCGCAATATATACTGGGCATAGGCACAGTGTTGCTTTGGTTACATAAGGGTATATAAGGGAATAAACGGACTCTATATTTCCACCATCCTCAGGAGTCCCACCTCATCACTTCTCCACTAAGAAGGTATATTTTAATCACCCTCGAAAGCACAGTACGTTTTGTCACCTCAATTTAGGAGCTCTAGAAAGCAGGACACAACATTAAATTGTCTACCTAAATGAATAGTTGTGAGGATCAAAAGGGAAAATGTCTAACGTTCTGGGTAAGCCAGAAAGAACTTCATAAAGAGAAGCAACTAACCCTTTTTCTCCTCCTCATTATTCCTACATCAACTTCTGACTTCCTGGTGTTCTTTGCTCAACGACAAAAAATAACAGCTACGGTCTAGCTCTTCATTGTTGGAGATTGGGAGTGGGGATGGGGAGTGACAAAGTAGAAGGAGCCAAGAAGTCAGGAAACTAAAGTCCATTCCTGCCTCTGCTTTTGAGCCAGACTGCTTACTTGTGAAGCTTTGACCTCTTTGAGAGCAGTCTCTATGTCCCCATCCGTGTCATAAGCAGTGTAGAATAGATCACATTTAAGATCTATTTTGGCTTTAACATTCTCTGTTTCTATTTTTCCTATCAACAGCCCAAAACCAGTGTCAGAGAAATAAAAATCAGACCCAGAGCCTCGCACTTACCATTACAGTAAATCACGAACACCCTTTCTTCCCCCAAATCCTATAGTTTCCCTTCCCCCAGCACTTCCCTCCAACACTTTCAGAGAGTTTTTGTTTCCTCTTTAATAGGCTGTGATATCATCATGAGTAAGCTGTTGTGCAGGGGACTCCTGGCATTAGGCTGGAAGCTATAATTACCGAGTATATAATTTGGTTGCTAAATTGATTGTTTACAAAGGTATATGCGATGAAATCACAGTGGTGGAAGAGCAGGAGACAAGAGGCAGGTTTGGGGTGGAGGTTGTTCTCACCTTTCTCCTTATTTCCAGCTCCTGCTGCTGAGCACACTGGCTTTGACCCCCGAGGTTCACCTGGGTATTACTTTCTGTGACGTCAGGGAAATACCAGCTCTTCCCCACTCAAGTTTCATCTGAATAATAAATCCCTCCAGGAGAGAATTCATCTTTGGCACAAATTCTGTCAAGTCACAATTCCCTAGCCTGAGACTGAAAAAACAAAAAAACAAAACAAAACAAACAAACAAAAAAAAAACAGATGGAGTACTGAATAAACCCCAAATTGCCCCAATCCTTCCCTAACCTTGCTACACACAAAAAGCTTCAGGCTGTAGAAATAAACATTTGGAATGGATAGCAGAGTTCCCTGTGCCCTCCTGATACCCAACCAGATACCAAGTCTTATAAATTCCATGTCAACATTTCTTATTTCCATACTTTTATCTTTCCTCACATCCTAACCACTCCAATTCAGGCATCACCTATTGCCTGGATTATCACAATTGCCTCTTAATTGGTTTTTTGTTTCCAGTTTCTTCCCTCTATAATCCATCCTCCAACCAATCAATCAACAAGTACTTATTAAATGCCAGCCAGGTGCCAGGCATTGTACTAAGTACTGGAAACACTAGTACAAAAGATGAAACAAGCTCACTAAAGCAAAAGATCACAAATGTGTGCGTGTGTGTATGTGGGTGGGTGGGTGTGTATTTAGACAAATAAATAAATGAATATGTGTACATATAACATGGAATAAATATAAACTTGATAAATTCAAATGTATTTTCCTAAAACATGACCCTGACCATGTTCAAGAAGCTTCAATGACTCCCCACTGCACTTAGGATAAAATTAAGATCCTCTCTTTGACATTTAAAGTCCTTTGTAGTCTGAGTTGCCTATTTCCCAAAGCTGATTACACATTATTCACTTCATATGCTCAGTGTTACTAACCAGACTGGCTTACCTGTACCCATCATGACATTCCATGTCTCACCTCCAAATCTTTGCAGAGACTGTCACTCATATCTAGAATGTTCTCCTCAATTCCTTCAAGGATTAGCTCAAGGGCCAATTCCTTCAAAAATCCCTTTCTGATTCACTCAGTTACTATGAGGAGCAGTGATGTTCTTTATCACTGGTATATTGTTGTGTATAAAAGTGTCTTGACCATGCTTACTGTAGGAATCACCAAGGATATGAACACACATATGGTGTCCTACCTGCTAAATAGATTGAAATCTCTCAGTCATCTCTTTCTTGATCCCTCCCACCCACAGTGGAGGGTTCAGTGCTCTGAATTTAGGACTGCATAAGAAGTTGATTTAGTCTTGGAAGTCCACCTTTCTACCTTTGGATCTCGGAGAATATGGCGTTTAAAAAGGCTCAAGACATAATTTCTGGGAAATTTAATTGTTGTATTAATAATGTCAGCATTTTAATGAGTCATCATTTGGCTATCTCTTTGACCAAAGATAATTCTGGTGATTGCTCAAAGCTTGTATGTTCTTTTTTGTCTGTTTTGGAAGAAGAATGTTCAAAAGGATGGTAACCAACCATAGGCTAATAATTAAAGGAAGGTGAACATGACAAAAAGAAACAGGATTGCTCCAATGAGGGGCTGAGAGTGACATGTCATCCTTGGACTGAGAGACTATCTGTACCCAGACCGCCTCCAGCCTTGGACAATGCAGACAAAAGGGTCTCCTTCCAATCTTGATTGAAGAGAATTTACCTTAGATTAGAAATCCCTTATAAAGTTGGATGGGGTCACATAGAGAAGGATAACTCAATCATTCGTTATTAATAACCATTTTTCCCAAGAAGAGAGAATTGCCACCATTAGAGAGCAGAAATTTCACCTCCATCCATTCTACTTTGGTTCTAGAGCTTATTGCTGATTACTTCATACAGACTGTTCTATCATACCTTATTCTAAGATAGTATCTCCTTAACTCACTTTCACTCCTCACTCCATAGTTCCAAAGGAAGCAAAGGATGAGCCATATTTAAATATTTAATTTAAATTGTTAAATTGATTGTTAAATTTCTCCCAATCCAAAAAGTTTGATTCTATGATGATTTTATACTATTATAATCCTTACTACAACATGCAATTTTGGTGCAATTAATCTTTTATTCTTACTGATATTTTAGTTATGGAACAATTGGGCAAATTATATGCCAATAAAGTAAAAATGCTAATCACCAGTTGTTCTAGCACAGAGGGGAAATGGCTTGCCCTCTCCCAGTTCCAAAGTTAAAGTGGTCTCTCCTGGGATCAAAGACCAGGACACAGGGAGATAGATTTCTGTTCAAGCCAGCAGACATCCTACCTCGCTGCTCATCTTCTTGATGACAACTGGAGGAGGTATAGTTAAGACACCACCATTCATATGTTTCAGTTATGTACTACTTATTCTTCGTGACCCCATTTGAGATTTTCTTGGCATTTGGTTTGCCATTTCCATTTCCAGTTCATTTTACAAATGAAAGAACTGAGGGAAACAGGATTAAATGATTTGCCAAGAGTCATACAGTTAGTAAGTGTCTGAGCCCAGATTTGAACTCAGGAAGATGTTGGCCACTCTATCCACTGCTCCATCTAGCTATGTTACATATCCTATGTTTTATTTCTCTGTAACATGTGGCATCTCCCTTGTAGAGCATAACCAGGCAGAGGTATCCCACTATATATTTTAATGCACGTGTGAGTATAGAGTAATTTACATGTTGATTGACTGATAGTTTGCTGACTGGAAAATCAGCCCAGCAGTAGTGAGCTAATTAGTTTGACAAACTCAGAATGAAAATTATATATTATATTACATATTAGGCCAAGTGGTTAGATTATTTGATCTTTTTGCCCACAATATGACAGATAGTATTTAGAACTTACTCATCCAAGTTGAGTATAAACTCAAGAAAAGAATGAATATTAACTAGTCAGAAGGCTGGAAAAGAGGAAAAGTGATTCCACTCAAAGAAATAACCCCATCCCACCAAGATGATGCTCAGTCCCCATACATGCTAGGTAGCACAGATCCGGTACTCAATAAATTAAAAAGAAAAAAAAGATGAAGAAAATGGATTTAACATAGTACATATAGAAAACTCCTTGGGAGATGATAGCAAACCCAAAGTAGAATCTTCACTAGACCTACACTGTGGCTTCTCCTTATTTGATGGAGACTCATATTAACTTATTCAATGATATTGTGAATGATTTGTGGTTGGAAGTTCACATAAATATATATAATATAATGAGAAAAATAAGAGTATTTGAAAAGATACTCATTCTCCATTTCTGAAAAAACATTGGTGCATCTTTCTCTTTACCAAGGTCAGCTTCTGTACCTACACTCTTGATCTCAAACTCCCTTCTGTTTCTCTCTAATCATAGGATCTAAGACATCAAGATGGAAGGAAACTTATAGAGCACCAAATGATCATCCAATCCACTCATTTTACAGATGAGGAAACTGAGGCACAGGCAGGCTAACATGACTTGTCTGATGCTGCATAAATAATAAGCTACAGAATTAGGATTTTAATCTAGGTTCCCTGATTCCTACATTCTTTGCACATAGTCTCTTCTGGCTCTATACTCTGGGTCTAATGGGTCAAACCTTTCCATCTTCAATTCCTGCTTTATCAGGAGAGTTTATATCCCCTTCCTATCAAAACTTTTGCGCCAAGCACAGCCCATTTCTTAGTTATATGTTCCTCAGAAGTCCCTTATATAAATATAAACTGACTGTGTAATTCCACTTTACCTCTCTCAGCCTCAGTTTCGTCATCTATAAAATGGGGAAGATAATACCCGCCTCATTGAGATTGTTAAGAGGATCCAGTAGGATAATGTTAAAATGTTTTAACAAACCTTAAAGTATTACATAAATGTTAGCTAGAATTATTTTAAACTAAGAAAAATGAAAAAAAATAGCACCTTTTGAGCTCATAGGAGAACTTAATGAGTCAGTTCTCATTCATAATTTCCATCATGTATAAAATAGGATATTTTGGATTTATCCCCCTGGAGCTTAGTTATTTATACAAGTCCTGAGAGGCCATTATAAGGTAGTTACATCTATAAGAGAGTTCTGCTTTTTTTGCATGAATCACAAAGATAAAATTATAATGTGAATCCAAAGTTGGCTATGTGCTTGAGATCTACATGTGTTTTCTAATCCTCTTTAAAATATGATGAATAAGGGGCAAGGCAATCACAACTATTGCCATGTGCTTAAAGCACCTAGCAAGGTAATAATAACCTGATGAATTGACAGAAGAAAAGGCTGACACCTAACACACACACACACACACACACACACACATACACAGAACCCCTTTCCCCCACTGGTCCCCATGCTCCCACAGGGCTGCACAACCTAAGCCACAGCATTGTATCTCCTGCAGTCACTGTATTGAGGCAACAAGAAAAAATACTAATCTCTTTCTTCCTCCTCTCCCCCTCACCCCACCCTTTGTAGAAAAGGCAGAAGTCAAAGAAATGGAGAATCTTGATCTGTCCGGAGGGGAAGAGGAACAGAACTGGATGTGTTCTGTTTGCAGGAGTGCTCTGCCAGTGAGGTGGAACTGAGGGAATGGAGCAGGTACCACCGTGGGGACTCTGCCAGTCCTGAAGGAAAGGGGACTGGCCTTCAGCTGGGGCAATTCTAGCTTCCCTCCATTCCTCAGTCACTTTGAAGCAAAGACTGAGGCTAATAAAAAATGAATTTCCCTAGTGTGAGATAACGTTGAGGTTCATCCCTGGGTGGACTCTACCATGAAACAGGAAAGAGTCAAAAAGTAAGTGATAAAAGAATATAAGGGAAAAAAGAGTGAAATTCCAAAAATCTCCTGAAACCTCAGGATAAGTTATCATTAGGGTTCATTGACTATTATTCTCTATTTTGGAGGATAAAACTAGAGAAAATAAATTTATATCACAACAAATTATTCAAGTTAGGCATAAAGATCTCTCTGTCCTTAAACACCACAGGATATTAAAACTTGAAGGGATCTAAGAGATTTAATTCAGACCCTGAATTTTATAGATAAGGAAATCAAAGTCCAGATTGCCTGAGTAATGTCACATGTTGAGTTGGGTTGAGAGCCGGAGCTAACGTTGCTAAATTCTAGTGTTGTATAAAAGTAGAGGGATTTAGCTGGAATGCTGTAAGAATAGCATAGACGCTACATCTTGCTCAAAGTCAAGGAGAGAACCAAAATAACCTCTTAATAATGCTTTAATCCTAAGGATTTGCTAGAAAGGATCCCAAATGGCACAAAAGGCCTCTGTGGAGAGGCTGCACATGACTTCTTGTTCTCTGGGCTCGTGAAAACAGCTGCAGAATACTGTGGCCTCTTCACCTATCCTACGGTGAGTGAGCAAAGGCCCATCTGGGCGTGCTGGGCCAAGAGAGCGTTCCAGGCTTCTTGGCTGACTTGCTCGGCAATCAGTCTGCTACAATTTCCAAGTTTCTCTCCAGAGTCACAATGTCATCAGGCCCCAAAGCACTCCTGTGCCCCAAATTCTTGCCTGGGAAAATGAAGTCCAAGAGTCGGGTCTCTTGCTGAGTGGCTGGCTGGCTTTCCGACCCCCTGATTTCTGCTTTTTCACCGAGTGCAGACACTCCTAGCTCTTCCACTTAGTGTAATACTATAAGCACTTCATATCCTAGGGTGATTGGATCATTGATTAAGAACTAGGAGGAACCACAGAGATAATCCAGACTAATCCTTTCATTTTATAAATGAAGAAACGGAGCCCCAGAGATTAACTCACTGATTCGAACCCAAATCTCCAGATTCCAAATCCAGAGCTCTTCCCACACCTGTAAATTGGGTCTCGTTTGTGACTCTACAACTCATCCCACGGTAAAGCTTAGAGTCACATTAGCCTGTGGCAGGTGCTCTGCAGACTTGTCCTGTCAGGCTATGATCATCGTGGAGGGAGCATGAAGATCTCGTCAATTCTTTTCATCTCCGATTCCTGCGATCTCAGGACGCCCGTAGGACAACTGAGTATTGGCCAAAAGAAGAAGGAAATAACAGCGACCACTCAATACCCAGACGCCCGCGGATCCTTGAGCATCCAGGGCATTTCCCCACTCCGCGGGCCTCCGTCCCCGCTCCTGGAAGAGTGTCTCCCACAGAAAACACTCAGGAGAAGGAAACTGCCCGTGGAGCCGGGACTCGGAGCGGAGCCGACTCGGAGGGAAAGAGAAGGAGGGAG